>NW_028327434.1:0-51304 GCF_031878675.1 Megascapheus bottae | reverse complement strand
TCACACAAACCATTCTATGACTTCACAAACCTGCATTCTTTGATTTCACACACTCCATCCTATGACTTCACACACCTCCATTGTGACTTCACACAACTCCATTCTGTGACTTCACACACCTCCATTCTGTGACTTCACACACCTCCATACTATGATTCCCCACACCTTCAATCTATGACTTCACACACCTCCATTCTATGACTTCACACACCTGCATTCTCACTTCACACACCTCCATTCTCTGATTTCACACACCCCCATTCTATGACTTCACACACCTCCATTGTGACTTCACACACCTCAATTCTATGAGTTCATACACCTCCATTCTGACTTCACAAACCTCCATTCTATGACTACACAGACTTTGAATATGTGACTTCACTCACCTCCACTCTATGACTTCACACTTCTCCGTTCTATGGACCTCCCACCCCCTCCTTTCCATGACTTCACCCACCCCCATTCTATGACTTCACACCTCCATTCTGACTTCACACACCTCCATTCTGTGACTTCACACAACCTCCATTCTATGAGTTCACACACCTCCATTTTGACTTCACACCTCCATTCTATGTCTTCACACACTTCCATTCTAGGACTTCACACACCTCCATTCTGTGACTTCACACACCTTCATTCTGAGTTCACACACCTCCATTCTGTGACTTCACACTCCTCCATTCCCTGATTTCACACACCTCCATTCTGTGACTTCACACACCCCCATTCTATGACTTCACATACCTCCATTTTGATTTCAGTCACCTCCGTTATATGAGTTCATACACCTCCATTCTGACTTCACAAACCTCCATTCTATGACTTCACAGACTTTGAATATGTGACTTCACTCACCTCCACTCTATGACTTCACAGTTCTCCATTCTATGACTTCCCACACCTCCTTTCCATGACTTCACCCACCCACATTCTATGACTTCACACCTCTATTCTGACTTCACACACCCTCCATTCTGTGACTTAACACACCTTCATTGTATGAGTTCACACACCTTCATTTTGACTTCACACACCTCCATTCTATGACTTCACACACCTTCATTCTTACTTCAGAAACATCCGTTCTATGACTTCACACACCGCC
Organism: Megascapheus bottae; assembly: GCF_031878675.1. NCBI lineage: Eukaryota > Metazoa > Chordata > Mammalia > Rodentia > Geomyidae > Megascapheus > Megascapheus bottae. The sequence goes on along the minus strand of NW_028327434.1, from coordinate 50,193 downwards.
ATTCTATGAGTTCACACACCTCCATTCTAACTTCACACACCTCCATTCTATGACTTCACACTCCGCCATTCTGACTTCACACTTCTCCATTCTGTGAATTCACAAAACTCCATTCTATGATTTCACACAACTCCATACTATGACTTCACACAACCTCCATCTATGACTTTACACACCTCCAATCTGAGTTCACACACCTCCATTCTGTGACTTCACACACCTCCATTCTGACTTCACACACCAATGTATGACTTCACACACCTCCATTCTGTGACTTCACACACTTCCATTGTGACATCACACACCTCCATTCTATGAGTTCACATACCTCCATTGTATGACTTCACACACCTCCATTCTGACTTCACACACCTCGATTCTTTGATTTCACAGACCTCGAATCTGTGACTTCACTCGCCTCCACTCTATGACTTCACACTGCTCCATTCTATGACTTCCCACACCTCCTTTCTATGACTTCACCCACCTCTATTCTATGACTTCACACCTCCATTCTGACTTCACACACCTTCATTCTTACTTCAGAAACATCCATTCTATGACCTCACACAACTCTATTCTATGACTGCACACACCTCCATTCTGTGACTTCACACACCTCCATTCTATGACTTCACACACCTTCATTCTTACTTCAGAAACATCCATTCTATGACCTCACACAACTCCATTCTATGACTTCACAAACCTCCATTCTATGAATTCACACACCTCCATTCTGAGTTCACACAACTCCATTCGGTGACTTCACACACTTCCATTCTTACTTCACAAACCTCCATTCTATGACTTCACACACTTCCATTCTATGACTTCACACACCTCCATTCTGTGACTTCTCACACCCTCCATTCTGAGTTCACACTCCTCCATTCTATGACTTCACACTCCTCCATTCTGACTTCACACAGCTCCATTCTGTGCTCCATTCTGTGAATTCACAAAATTCCATTCTATGATTTCACACACCTCCATACTGTGACTTCACACACCTCCATCTATGACTTCACACACCTTCATTCTTACTTCAGAAACATCCATTCTATGACTTCACACACCGAGATTCTATGACTTCACACACCTCCATTCTATGACTGCACACACCTACATTCTGTGACTTCACACACCTCCATTCTATGTCTTCACACACCTCCATTTTGACTTCACACACGTCCATTCTATGAGTTCACACACCTCCATTCTGACTTCACACACCTCCATTCTATGACTTCACACTCCTCCATTCTGACTTCACACAGCTCCATTCTGTGAATTCACAAAATTCCATTCTATGATTTCACACACCTCCATACTGTGACTTCACACACCTCCATCTATGACTTCAAACACCTCCATTCTGAGTTCACACACCACCATTCTGTGACTTCACACACCTCCATTCTGACTTCACACACCTCCAATATATGACTTCACACACCTCCATTCTGTGACTTCACACACTTCCATTGTGATGTCACACTCCTCCATTCTATGAGTTCACACACATCCATTCTAGGACTTCACACTCCTCAATTCTGACATCACACAGCTCCATTCTTTGACTTCACAGACCTCGGATCTGTGACTTCACTCACCTCCATTCTATGACTTCACACTCCTCTATTCTATGACTTCCCACAACTCCTTTCTATGACTTCACCCACCTCTATTCTATGACTTCACACCTCCATTCTGACTTCACACACCGCCATTCTGTGACTTCACACACCTCCATTCTATAACTTCACACACCTCCATTCTATGACTTCACACACCTTCATTCTTACTTCAGAAACATCCATTCTATGACCTCACACACCTCCATTCTATGACTTCACAAACCTCCATTCTGTGACTTCCCACACCTCCATTATGAGTTCACACATCCCCATTCTGTGACTTCACACACCTCCCTTCTGACTTCACACACCTCCCTTCTGTGACTTCACACACCTCCATTGTGAGTTCACCCACTTCCATTCTGTGACTTCACACACCTCCATTCTGTTACTTCACACACCTCCATTTTATGACTTCACACACCTCCATTCTATGACTTCCCACACCTCCATTCTATGCATTCAAACACCTCCATTCTGTGACTCCACACCTCCATTCTATGACCTTCACACATCTCCATTTTGACTTCACACACCTCCATGCTGTGACTTCACACACCTCCATTCTATCACTTCACACACCTCCATTCTCTGACTTCACACACCTCCATTCTATGACTTCACACACCTCCACTGTGACTTCACAGAACTCCATTCTGTGACATCACACACCTCCCTCTGTGACTTCACACACCTCCAATCTATGACTTTACACACTTCCAATCTATGACTTCACACACCTCCATTCTATGACTTCACACACCTGCATTGTGACTTCACACACCTCATTCTCTGACTTCACACACCTCCATTCTATGACCTTCACACACCTCCCTTTCTATGAATTCACACACCCTCCATTCTGTGACTTCACACACCTCCCATTGTGAGTTCACCCACTTCCTTTCTGTGTCTTCACAAAACTCCATTCTGTGACTTCACACATCTCCATTATGTGACTTCACACACCTCCCTTTTATGACTTCACAAAAATCCCTTCTATGAATTCACACCCCTCCATTCTGTGACTTCACACACCTCCATTGTATGACTTCACACACCTCCATTCTGTGACTTCACACACCTCCATTCTGTGACTTCCACACCTCCATTCTATGACTTAACCCACCTCCATTCTATGACTTCACACCCCTCCATTCTATGACTTCACACACCACCATTCTGTGACTTCACACACCTCCATTCTGTCACTTCACCACCTCCCATTCTATGACTTCACACACCTGCATTCTATGACTTCACACACCTGCATTGTGACTTCACCGACCTCAATTCTATGAGTTCACACACCTGCATTGTGACTTCACACACCTCCATTCTATGACTTCACACATCTCCATTCTGACTTCACACACCTCCATTCTATGACTTCACACACCTCGTTTCTCAGTTGACACACCTGCTTTCTGTGATTTCGCACACCTCCAATCTGACTTCACACACCTCCAGTCTATGACTTCACACACCTCCATTCTTTGACATCAAAAACCACCATTCTATGACTTCACACACCTCCATTTTGACTTCACACACCTCCATTCTACGGGTTCACACACTTCCATTCTGCCTTCACCCACCTCCATTCTATGACTTCACTCAGCTGCCTTCTCACTTCACACACCTCCATTTTTGACTTCACACACCTCCGTTCTATGAGTTCATACACCTCCATTCTGACTTCACAAACCTCCATTCTATGACTTCACAGACTTTGAATGTGTACTTCACTCACCTCCACTCTATGACTTCACACTTCTCCATTCTATGACTTCCCACACCTCCTTTCCATGACTTCACCCACCCCCATTCTATGACTTCACACCTCCATTTCTGACTTCACACACCTCCATTCTGTGACTTCACACACCTCCATTCTATGAGTTCACACACCTCCATTTTGACTTCACACACCTCCATTCTATGACTTCACACACCTTCATTCTTACTTCAGAAACATCCATTCTATGACTTCACACACCGCCATTCTATGAGTTCACACACCTCCCATTCTAACTTCACAACACCTTCATTCTATGACTTCACACTCCGCCCATTCTGACTTCCACACCCCTCCATTCTGTGAATTCACAAAACTCCATTCTATGAGTTCACAACACCTTCCATCTATGACTTCACACACCTCCAATCTGAGTTCACACACCTCCATTCTGTGACTTCACACACTCATCCATTCTGGACTTCACACACCAATGTATGATTTCACACACCCTCCATTCTGTGACTTCACACACTTCCATTGTGACATCACACACCTCCATTCTATGAGTTCACATAACCTCCATTGTATGACTTCACACACTTCCATTCTGGACTTCAGATACCTCCATTCTGTGACTTCACACACCTCCATTCTATGACTTCACACACCTCCATTCTATGAACTTCCCACACCTCCTTTCTATGACTTCACCCACCTCTATTCTATGACTTCAACACCTCCATTCTGACTTCAGATACCTCCATTCTGTGACTTCACACACCTCCATTCTATGACTTCACACACCTCCATTCTATGACTTCACACACCTTCATTGTTACTTCAGAAACATCCATTCTATGACCTCACACAAATCCATTCTATGCCTTCACAAACCTCCATTCTGTGAATTCGCACACCTCCATTCTGAGTTCACACAACTCCATTCGGTGACTTCACACACTTCCATTCTTACTCCACAAACCTCCATTCTATGACTTTCACACACTTCCATTCTATGACTTCACACACCTCCATTCTGTGACTTCTCACACCTCCATTCTGAGTACACACACCACTCCATTCTATGACTTCACACACCTCCATTCCGTGACTTCATACACCTCCATTCTGTGACTTCACACACCTCCATTCTATGACTTCACACACCTCCATTCTGTGACCTTCACACACCCTCCATTCTGTGACTTCACACACCTCCATACTATGATTCCCCACACCTTCAATCTATGACTTCACACACCTCCATTCTGTGACTTCACACACTTCCATTGTGATGACACACACCTCCATTCTATGAGTTCACACACCTCCATTCTATGACTTCACATACCTCCATTCTGTCTTCACACACCTCCATTCTATGACTTCACAGACCTCGAAATCTGTGACTTCACTCACCTCCATTCTATGACTTCACACTGCTCCATTCTATGACTTTCCACAAATCCTTTCTATGCCTTCCACCCACCTCTATTCTATGACTTCACACCTCGATTCTGACTTCAGATACCCTCCATTCTGTGACTTCACACACCTCCATTCTATGACTTCAAACACCTCCATTCTCTGACTTCATACACCTCCCATTCTGAGCTCACACAACTCCATTCGGTGACTTCACACACCTCCATTCTTACTTCACAAACCTCCATTCTATGACTTCACACACTTCCATTCTATCACTTCACACACCTCCATTCTATGACTTCACACACCTCCATTCTATGACTTCAGAAACCTACATTGTTACTTCACACACCTCCATTCTATGAGTTCACACACCTGCATTGTGACTTCACACACCTCCATTATCTGACTTCACACACCTCCATTCTGACTTCACACACCCACCATTTTGTCTTCACACACCTCAATTCTGTGACTTCACACACCTCCATTCTATGATTTCACACACCTCCATTCTATGACTTCACAGACCTCCATTCTATGACTTCACACACCTCCTTTCTGAGTTCACACACATCCAATGTGTGACTTCACACACCTCCATTGTGACTTCATACACCTCCATTCTATGAGTTCACACACCTCCATTCTGGACTTCACACACATCCATTCTATGACTTTACACAGCTCCATTCTGACTTCACATACCTCCATTCTATGACTTCACACACCTCCATTCTATGACTTCACACACCTGCATTCTGACTTCACACACCTCCATTCTCTGATTTCACACACCCCCATTCTATGACCTCACACACCTCCATTGTGACTTCACACACCTCCATTCTATGAGTTCATACACCTCCATTCTAACTTCACAAACCTACCATTCTATGACTTCACAGACTTTGAATATGTGACTTCACTCACCTCCATTCTATGACTTCACACTTCTCCATTCTGTGACTTCACACACCTCCATTCTATGAGTTCACACACCTCCATTTTGACTTCACCACCTCCATTCTATGACTTCACACACCTTCATTCTTACTTCAGAAACATCCATTCTATGACTTCACACCTCCATTCTATGATTTCACACACCTCCATTCTATAACTTCACACACCTCCATTCTGTGACTTCACAACATCTCCATTCTATGTCTTCACACACCTCCATTGTGACTTCACACACGTCCATTCTATGAGTTCACACACCTCCATTCTGACTTCACACACCTCCAATATATGACTTCACACACCTCCATTCTGTGATTTCACACACTTTCATTGTGACGTCACATACCTCCATTCTATGCGTTCACACACATCCATTCTAGGACTTCACACTCCTCAATTCTGACATCACAAAGCTCCATTCTATGACTTCACAGACCATGGATCTGTGACTTCTCTCACCTCCATTTTGTGACTTCACACACCTCCATTCTATGATTTAACACACCTCCCATTCTATGACTTCACACCCCTCCATTCTATGACTTCACACACCACCATTCTGTGACTTCACACACCTGCATTGTGACTTCACCCACCTCAATTCTATGAGTTCACACACCTGCATTGTGACTTCACACACCTCCATTCTATGACTTCAACACATCTCCATTCTGACTTCACACACCTCCATTCTATGATTTCACACTACACACCCATTCTATGACTTCACACACCTCCATTGTGGCTTCACACACCTCCATTCTATGAGTTCATACACCTCCATTCTGACTTCACAAACCTCCATTCTATGACTTCACAGACTTTGAATATGTGACTTCACTCACCTCCACTCCTATGACTTCACACTTCTCCATTCTATGACTTCCCACACCTCCTTTCCATGACTTCACCCACCCCCATTCTATGACTTCACACCTCCATTCTATGACTTCACACACCTCCATTCTATGACTTCACACACCTCCATTCTGTGACTTCACACACCTCCATTCTATGTCTTCACACACCTCCATTGTGACTTCACACACGTCCATTCTATGAGTTCACACACCTCCATTCTGACTTCACACACCTCCATTCTATGACTTCACACTCCTCCCATTCTGACTTCACACAGCTCCATTCTGTGTATTCACAAAATTCCATTCTATGATTTCACACACCTCCATACTGTGACTCACACACCTCCATCTATGACTTCAAACACCTCCATTCTGAGTTCACACACCTCCATTCTGTGACTTCACACACCTCCATTCTGACTTCACACACCTCCAATATATGACTTCACACACCTCCATTCTGTGACGTTCACACACTTTCATTGTGACGTCACACACCTCCATTCTATGCGTTCACACACATCCATTCTAGGACTTCACACTCCTCAATTCTGACATCACAAAGCTCCATTCTATGACTTCACAGACCATGGATCTGTGACTTCACTCACCTCCATTCTGTGACTTCACACACCTCCATTTCTATGATTTAACACACCTCCATTCTATGACTTCACACCCCTCCATTCTATGACTTCACACACCACCATTCTGTGACTTCACACACCTGCATTGTGACTTCACCCAACCTCAATTCTATGAGTTCACACACCTGCATTGTGACTTCACACACCCTCCATTCTATGACTTCACACATCTCCATTCTGACTTCACACACCTCCATTCTATGATTTCACACACTTCGATTCAATGACTTCACACACCTCCATACTATGACCTTCCCCACACCTTCAATCTATGACTTCACACACCTCCATTCTTTGACTTCACACACCTCCATTCTATGACTTCACACACCTGCATTCTGACTTCACACACCTCCATTCTCTGATTTCACACACCCCCATTTCTATGACTTCACACACCCTCCATTGTGGCTTCACACACCTCCATTCTATGAGTTCATACACCTCCATTCTGACTTCACAAACCTCCATTCTATGACTTCACAGACTTTGAATATGTGACTTCACTCACCTCCACTCTATGACTTCACACTTCTCCATTCTATGACTTCCCACACCTCCTTTCCATGACTTCACCCACCCCATTCTATGACTTCACACCTCCATTCTATGACTTCACACACCTCCATTCTATGACTTCACACACCTCCATTCTGTGACTTCACACACCTCCATTCTATGTCTTCACACACCTCCATTGTGACTTCACACACGTCCATTCTATGAGTTCACACACCTCCATTCTGACTTCACACACCCTCCATTCTATGACTATCAACTTCACTCCTCCATTCTGACTTCACACAGCTCCATTCTGTGAATTCACAAAATTCCATTCTATGATTTCACACACCTCCATACTGTGACTCACAACACCTCCATCTATGACTTCAAACACCTCCATTCTGAGTTCACAACACCTCCATTCTGTGACTTCACACACCTCCATTCTGACTTCACACACCTCCAATATATGACTTCACCACCCTCCATTCCCTGACTTCACACACCCTCCCATTCTGTGACTTCACACACCTCCATTGTATGACTTCACACACCTCTATTCTGTGACTTCAGACACCTCCTTTCTGAGTTCACACAACTCCATGCTGTGACTTCACACACCTCCATTCTATGACTTCACACACCCTCCATTATTTGACTTCACACTCCTCAATTCTGACATCACAAAGCTCCATTCTATGACTTCACAGACCTCGGGATCTGTGACTTCACTCACCTCCATTCTATGACTTCACACTCCTCTATTCTATGACTTCCCACAACTCCTTTCTATGACTTCACCCACCTCTATTCTATGACTTCACACCTCCATTCTGACTTCACACACCTCCATTCTGTGACTTCACACACCTCCATTCTATGACTTCACACACCTCCAATCTATGACTTCACACATCTTCATTCTTACTTCAGAAACATCCATTTTATGACCTCACACACCTCCATTCTATGACTTCACAAATCTCCGTTTTGTGACTTCCCACACCTCCATTCTGAGTTCACACATCTCCATTCTGTGACTTAACATACCTCCCTTCTGACTTCACACACCTCCCTTCTGTGACTTCACACACCTCCATTGTGAGTTCACCCACTTCCATTCTGTGACTTCACACACCTCCCATTCTGTTACTTCACACACCTCCATTCTGTGACTTCACACACCTCCATTCTATGACTTCACACACCTCCATTCTATGAATTCCACACACTTCCATTCTGTGACTTCACACACCTCCATTGTATGACTTCACACACCTCTATTCTGTGACTTCACACACCTCCTTTCTGAGTTCACACAACTCCATTCTATGACTTCACACACCTGCATTGTGACTTTTACCCACCTCCATTCTATGAGTTCACACACCTGCATTGTGACTTCACACACCTCCATTCTATGACTTCACACATCTCCATTCTGACTTCACACAACTCCATGCTGTGACTTCACACACCTCCCTTCTATGACTTCACACACCTCCATTATTTGATTTCACACACCTCCATTCTATGACTTCACACACCTCCACTGTGACTTCACAGAACTCCATTCTGTGATTTCACACACCTCCCTCTGTGACTTCACACATCTCCAATCTATGACTTCACAAACTTCCAATCTATGACTTCACACACCTCCATTCTATGACTTCACACACCTCCATTCTGTAACTTCACACACTTCCAATATTTGACTTCACACACCTCCATTCCATGACTTCATACACCTCCATTCTATGACTTCACACACCTCCATTCTATGACTTCACACACCTGTATTGTGACTTCACACACCTCCATTATCTGACTTCACACACCTCCATTCTGACTTCACACACCTCCATTCTGTCTTCACACACCTAAATTCTGTGACTTCACACACCTCCATTCTATGATTTCACACACCTCCATTGTATGACTTCACAGACCTCCATTCTATGACTTCACACACCTCCTTTCTGAGTTCACACACATCCATTCTGTGACTTCACACACCTCCATTGTGACTTCATACACCTCCATTCTATGAGTTCACACACCTCCATTCTGACTTCACACAGCTCCATTCTGACTTCACACACCTCCATTCTATGACCTTCGCACACCTCTATTCTGACTTCACACACCTGCATTCTGTGACTTCACACACCTCCATTCTATGCCTTCACACACCTCCATTCTGTGACTTCACACACCTCCACTCTGTGACTTTACACACCTCCATTCTGTGACTTCACAAACCTCCATTCTGTGATTTCACACACAATCCATTCTATGACTTCACAAACCTCCATTCTTTGATTTCACACACCTCCATCCTATGACTTCACACACCTCCATTGTGACTTCACACAACTTCATTCTGTGACTTCACACACCCCCATTCTGTGACTTCACACACCTCCCTCTGTGACTTCACACATCTCCAATCTATGACTTCACACACTTCCAGTCTATGACTTCACACACCTCCATTCTATGACTTCACACACCTCCATTCTGTAACTTCACACACTTCCAATATTTGACTTTACACACCTCCATTCCATGACTTCATACACCTCCATTCTATGACTTCACACACCTCCATTCTATGACTTCACACACCTGTATTGTGACTTCACACACCTCCATTATCTGACTTCACACACCTCCATTCTGACTTCACACACCTCCATTCTGTCTTCACACACCTCAATTCTGTGACTTCACACACCTCCATTCTATGATTTCACACACCTCCCTTGTATGACTTCACAGACCTCCATTCTATGACTTCACACACCTCCTTTCTGAGTTCACACACATCCATTCTGTGACTTCACACACCTCCATTGTGACTTCATACACCTCCATTCTATGAGTTCACACACCTCCATTCTGACTTCACACAGCTCCATTCTGACTTCACACACCTCCATTCTATGACTTCGCACACCTCTATTCTGACTTCACACACCTGCATTCTGTGACTTCACACACCTCCATTCTATGCCTTCACACACCTCCATTCTTTGACTTCACACACCTCCACTCTGTGACTTTACACACCTCCATTCTGTGACTTCACACACCTCCATTCTGTGATTTCACACACAATCCATTCTATGACTTCACAAACCTCCATTCTTTGATTTCACACACCTCCATCCTATGACTTCACACACCTCCATTGTGACTTCACACAACTTCATTCTGTGACTTCACACACCTCCATTCTGTGACTTCACACACCTCCATACTATGATTCCCCACACCTTCAATCTATGACTTCACACACCTCCATTCTATGACTTCACACGCTTCCAATCTATGACTTCACACACCTCCATTCTATGACTTCACACACCTCCATTCTATGACTTCACACACCTGCATTCTGACTTCACACACCTCCATTCTATGATTTCACACACCCCCATTCTATGACTTCACACACCTCCATTGTGACTTCACACACCTCCATTCTATGAGTTCATACACCTCCATTCTGACTTCACAAACCTCCATTCTATGACTACACAGACTTTGAATATGTGACTTCACTCACCTCCACTCTATGACTTCACACTTCTCCATTCTATGACTTCCCACACCTCCTTTCCATGACTTCACCCACCCCCCATTCTATGACTTCACACCTCCATTCTGACTTCACACACCTCCATTCTGTGACTTCGCACACCTCCATACTATGACTTCACACACTTCCATTCTAGGACTTCACACACCTCCATTCTGTGACTTCACACACCTTCATTCTGAGTTCACACACCTCCATTCTGTGACTTCACACTCCTCCATTCCCTGACTTCACACACCTCCATTCTGTGACTTCACACACCTCCATTCTATGACTTCACACACCTCCATTCTGTGACTTCAAACACCCCCATTCTATGACTTCACGCACCTCCATTTTGACTTCACACACCTCCGTTCTATGAGTTCATACACCTCCATTCTGACTTCACAAACCTCCATTCTATGACTTCACAGACTTTGAATATGTGACTTCACTCACCTCCACTCTATGACTTCACAGTTCTCCATTCTATGACTTCCCACACCTCCTTTCCATGACTTCACCCACCCCCATTCTATGACTTCACACCTCTATTCTGACTTCACACACCTCCAATATATGACTTCACACACCTCCATTCTGTGATTTCACACACTTCCATTGTGACGTCACACACCTCCATTCTATGAGTTCACACACATCCATTCTAGGACTTCACACTCCTCAATTCTGACATCACAAAGCTCCATTCTATGACTTCACAGACCTCGGATCTGTGACTTCACTCACCTCCATTCTATGACTTCACACTCCTCTATTCTATGACTTCCCACAACTCCTTTCTATGACTTCACCCACCTCTATTCTATGACTTCACACCTCCATTCTGACTTCACACACCTCCACTCTGTGACTTCACACACCTCCATTCTATGACTTCACACACCTCCATTCTATGACTTCACACACCTTCATTCTTACTTCAGAAACATCCATTCTATGACCTCACACACCTCCATTCTATGACTTCAGAAATCTCCATTCTGTGACTTCCCACACCTCCATTGTGAGTTCACCCACTTCCATTCTGTGACTTCACACACCTCCATTCTGTTACTTCACACACCTCCATTCTGTGACTTCACACACCTCCATTCTATGACTTCACACACCTCCATTCTATGAATTCACACACCTCCATTCTGTGACTTCACACACCTCCATTGTATGACTTCACACACCTCTATTCTGTGACTTCACACACCTCCTTTCTGAGTTCACACAACTCCATTCTATGACTTCACACACCTGCATTGTGACTTCACCCACCTCCATTCTATGAGTTCACACACCTGCATTGTGACTTCACACACCTCCATTCTATGACTTCACACATCTCCATTCTGACTTCACACACCTCCATGCTGTGACTTCACACACCTCCATTCTATGACTTCACACACCTCCATTCTTTGACTTCACACACCTCCATTCTATGACTTCACATACCTCCACTGTGACTTCACAGAACTCCATTCTGTGACTTCACACACGTCCCTCTGTGACTTCACACACCTCCAATCTATGACTTCACACACTTCCAGTCTTTGACTTCACACACCTCCATTCTATGACTTCACACACCTGCATTCTGACTTCACACACCTCCATTCTCTGACTTCACACATCTCCATTCTATGACTTCACACACCTCCATTCTGTAACTTCACACACTTCCAATGTTTGACTTCACACACCTCCATTCCATGACTTCATACACCTCGATTCTATGACTTCAAACACATCCATTTTTTGACTTCACACACCTCCATTTTGACTTCACACCCCTCCATTCTGTGACTTCACACACATCCATTCCTTGACTTCACACACCACAATTTTGACTTCCCACACGGCCATTCATTGACTTCACACACCTCCAATCTCTGACTTCACACACCTCCATTTTGACTTCACACACTCCATTCTGTGACTTCACACACCTCCATTCTATGACTTCACACACCTCCCTTCTATGAATTCACACACCTCCATTCTGTGACTTCACACACCTCCATTGTGAGTTCACCCACTTCCATTCCGTGTCTTCACACAACTTCATTCTGTGACTTCACACACCTCCATTATGTGACTTCACACACCTCCATTCTATGACTTCACACAAATCCCTTCTATGAATTCACACCCCTCCATTCTGTGACTTCACACACCTCCATTCTATGACTTCACACACCTCCATTCTGTCACTTCACCACCTCCATTCTATGACTTCACACACCTCCATTCTATGACTTCACACACCTGCGTTGTGACTTCACACACCTCCATTATCTGAATTCACACACCTCCATTCTGACTTCACACACCTCCATTCTGTCTTCACACACCTCAATTCTGTGACTTCACACACCTCCATTCTATGATTTCACACACCTCCATTCTATGACTTCACACACCTCCTTTCTGAGTTCACACACATCCATTCTGTGACTTCACACACCTCCACTGTGACTTCATACACCTCCATTCTATGAGTTCACACACCTCCATTCTGACTTCACACACATCCATTCTATGACTTCACACAGCTCCATTCTGACTTCACACACCTGCATTCTGACTTCACACACCTCCATTCTCTGACTTCACACACCTCCATTCTATGACTTCACACACCTCCATTCTGTAACTTCACACACTTCCAGTGTTTGACTTCACACACCTCCATTCCATGACTTCATAAACCTCCATTCTATGACTTCAAACACATCCATTCTTTGACTTCACACACCTCCATTTTGACTTCACACACCTCCTTTCTGTGACTTCACACACATCCATTCCTTGACTTCACACACCACAATTTTGACTTCACACAAGTCCATTCATTGACTTCACACAACTCCATTCTCTGACTTCACACACCTCCATTTTGACTTTACACACTTCCATTCTGTGACTTCACACACCTCCATTCCATGACTTCACACACCTCCCTTCTATGAATTCACACACCTCCATTCTGTGACTTCACACACCTCCATTGTGAGTTCACCCACTTCCATTCTGTGTCTTCACACACCTCCATTCTGTGACTTCACACACCTCCATTATGTGACTTCACACACCTCCATTCTATGACTTCACACACCTCCCTTCTATGAATTCACACCCCTCCATTCTGTGACTTCACACACCTCCATTCTGTGACTTCACACACCTCCATTCTCAGTTCACACACCTCCATTCTGTGACTTCACACACCTCCATTCTGTGACTTCCACACCTCCATTCTATGATTTAACACATCTCCATTCTATGACTTCACACCCCTCCATTCTATGACTTCACACACCACCATTCTGTGACTTCACACACCTGCATTGTGACTTCACCCACCTCAATTCTATGAGTTCACACACCTGCATTGTGACTTCACACACCTCCATTCTATGACTTCACACGTCTCCATTCTGACTTCACACACCTCCATTCTATGATTTCACACACTTCGATTCAATGACTTCACACACCTCCATACTATGACTTCCCCACACCTTCAATCTATGACTTCACACACCTCCATTCTATGACTTCACACACCTCCATTCTATGACTTCACACACCTGCATTCTGACTTCACACACCTCCATTCTCTGATTTCACACACCCCCATTCTATGACTTCACACACCTCCATTGTGGCTTCACACACCTCCATTCTATGAGTTCATACACCTCCATTCTGACTTCACAAACCTCCATTCTATGACTTCACAGACTTTGTATATGTGACTTCACTCACCTCCACTCTATGACTTCACACTTCTCCATTCTATGACTTCCCACACCTCCTTTCCATGACTTCATCCACCCCCATTCTATGACTTCACACCGCCATTCTGACTTCACATACCTCCATTCTATGAGTTCACACACCTCCATTTTGACTTCACACACCTCCATTCTATGACTTCACACATCTTCATTTTTACTTCAGAAACATCCATTCTATGACTTCACACCTCCATTCTATGACTTCACACACCTCCATTCTATGACTTCACACACCTCCATTCTGTGACTTCACACACCTCCATTCTATGTCTTCACACACCTCCATTGTGACTTCACACACGTCCATTCTATGAGTTCACACACCTCCATTCTGACTTCACACACCTCCATTCTATGACTTCAGACTCCTCCATTCTGACTTCACACAGCTCCATTCTGTGAATTCACAAAATTCCATTCTATGATTTCACACACCTCCATACTGTGACTCACACACCTCCATCTATGACTTCAAACACCTCCATTCTGAGTTCACACACCTCCATTCTGTGACTTCACACACCTCCATTCTGACTTCACACACCTCCAATATATGACTTCACCCACCTCCATTCCCTGACTTCACACACCTCCATTCTGTGACTTCACACACCTCCATTGTATGACTTCACACACCTCTATTCTGTGACTTCAGACACCTCCTTTCTGAGTTCACACAATTCCATGCTGTGACTTCACACACCTCCATTCTATGACTTCACACACCTCCATTATTTGACTTCACACTCCTCAATTCTGACATCACAAAGCTCCATTCTATGACTTCACATACCTCGGATCTGTGACTTCACTCACCTCCATTCTATGACTTCACACTCCTCTATTCTATGACTTCCCACAACTCCTTTCTATGACTTCACCCACCTCTATTCTATGACTTCACACCTCCATTCTGACTTCACACACCTCCATTCTGTGACTTCACACACCTCCATTCTATGACTTCACACACCTCCAATCTATGACTTCACACATCTTCATTCTTACTTCAGAAACATCCATTTTATGACCTCACACACCTCCATTCTATGACTTCACAAATCTCCGTTTTGTGACTTCCCACACCTCCATTCTGAGTTCACACATCTCCATTCTGTGACTTAACATACCTCCCTTCTGACTTCACACACCTCCCTTCTGTGACTTCACACACCTCCATTGTGAGTTCACCCACTTCCATTCTGTGACTTCACACACCTCCATTCTGTTACTTCACACACCTCCATTCTGTGACTTCACACACCTCCATTCTATGACTTCACACACCTCCATTCTATGAATTCACACACCTCCATTCTGTGACTTCACACACCTCCATTGTATGACTTCACACACCTCTATTCTGTGACTTCACACACCTCCTTTCTGAGTTCACACAACTCCATTCTATGACTTCACACACCTGCATTGTGACTTTACCCACCTCCATTCTATGAGTTCACACACCTGCATTGTGACTTCACACACCTCCATTCTATGACTTCACACATCTCCATTCTGACTTCACAGACCTCCATGCTGTGACTTCACACACCTCCCTTCTATGACTTCACACACCTCCATTATTTGATTTCACACACCTCCATTCTATGACTTCACACACCTCCACTGTGACTTCACAGAACTCCATTCTGTGACTTCACACACCTCCCTCTGTGACTTCACACATCTCCAATCTATGACTTCACAAACTTCCAATCTATGACTTCACACACCTCCATTCTATGACTTCACACACCTCCATTCTGTAACTTCACACACTTCCAATATTTGACTTCACACACCTCCATTCCATGACTTCATACACCTCCATTCTATGACTTCACACACCTCCATTCTATGACTTCACACACCTGTATTGTGACTTCACACACCTCCATTATCTGACTTCACACACCTCCATTCTGACTTCACACACCTCCATTCTGTCTTCACACACCTCAATTCTGTGACTTCACACACCTCCATTCTATGATTTCACACACCTCCATTGTATGACTTCACAGACCTCCATTCTATGACTTCACACACCTCCTTTCTGAGTTCACACACATCCATTCTGTGACTTCACACACCTCCATTGTGACTTCATACACCTCCATTCTATGAGTTCACACACCTCCATTCTGACTTCACACAGCTCCATTCTGACTTCACACACCTCCATTCTATGACTTCGCACACCTCTATTCTGACTTCACACAGCTGCATTCTGTGACTTCACACACCTCCATTCTATGCCTTCACACACCTCCATTCTGTGACTTCACACACCTCCACTCTGTGACTTTACACACCTCCATTCTGTGACTTCACACACCTCCATTCTGTGATTTCACACACAATCCATTCTATGACTTCACAAACCTCCATTCTTTGATTTCACACACCTCCATCCTATGACTTCACACACCTCCATTGTGACTTCACACAACTTCATTCTGTGACTTCACACACCCCCATTCTGTGACTTCACACACCTCCCTCTGTGACTTCACACATCTCCATTCTGTAACTTCACACACTTCCAATATTTGACTTTACACACCTCCATTCCATGACTTCATACACCTCCATTCTATGACTTCACACACCTCCATTCTATGACTTCACACACCTCCATTCTATGACTTCACACACCTGTATTGTGACTTCACACACCTCCATTATCTGACTTCACACACCTCCATTCTGACTTCACACACCTCCATTCTGTCTTCACACACCTCAATTCTGTGACTTCACACACCTCCATTCTATGATTTCACACACCTCCATTGTATGACTTCACAGACCTCCATTCTATGACTTCACACACCTCCTTTCTGAGTTCACACACATCCATTCTGTGACTTCACACACCTCCATTGTGACTTCATACACCTCCATTCTATAAGTTCACACACCTCCATTCTGACTTCACACAGCTCCATTCTGACTTCACACACCTCCATTCTATGACTTCGCACACCTCTATTCTGACTTCACACACCTGCATTCTGTGACTTCACACACCTCCATTCTATGCCTTCACACACCTCCATTCTTTGACTTCACACACCTCCACTCTGTGACTTTACACACCTCCATTCTGTGACTTCACACACCTCCATTCTGTGATTTCACACACAATCCATTCTATGACTTCACAAACCTCCATTCTTTGATTACACACACCTCCATCCTATGACTTCACACACCTCCATTTTGTCTTCACACAACTTCATTCTGTGACTTCACACACCTCCATTCTGTGACTTCACACACCTCCATACTATGATTCCCCACACCTTCAATCTATGACTTCACACACCTCCATTCTATGACTTCACACGCTTCCAATCTATGACTTCACACACCTCCATTCTATGACTTCACACACCTCCATTCTATGACTTCACACACCTGCATTCTGACTTCACACAACTCCATTATCTGATTTCACACACCCCCATTCTATGACTTCACACACCTCCATTGTGACTTCACACACCTCCATTCTATGAGTTCATACACCTCCATTCTGACTTCACAAACCCTCCATTCTATGACTACACAGACTTTGAATATGTGACTTCACTCACCTCCACTCTATGACTTCACACTTCTCCATTCTATGACTTCCCACACCTCCTTTCCAAGACTTCACCCACCCCCATTCTATGACTTCACACCTCCATTCTGACTTCACACACCTCCATTCTGTGACTTCGCACACCTCCATTCTATGACTTCACACACTTCCATTCTAGGACTTCACACACCTCCATTCTGTGATTTCACACACCTTCATTCTGAGTTCACACACCTCCATTCTGTGACTTCACACTCCTCCATTCCCTGACTTCACACACCTCCATTCTGTGACTTCACACACCTCCATTCTATGACTTCACACACCTCCATTCTGTGACGTCAAACACCCCCATTCTATGACTTCACGCACCTCCATTTTGACTTCACACACCTCCGTTCTATGAGTTCATACACCTCCATTCTGACTTCACAAACCTCCATTCTATGACTTCACAGACTTTGAATATGTGACTTCACTCACCTCCACTCTATGACTTCACAGTTCTCCATTCTATGACTTCCCACACCTCCTTTCCATGACTTCACCCACCCCCATTCTATGACTTCACACCTCTATTCTGACTTCACACACCTCCAATATATGACTTCACACACCTCCATTCTGTGATTTCACGCACTTCCATTGTGACGTCACACACCTCCATTCTATGAGTTCACACACATCCATTCTAGGACTTCACACTCCTCAATTCTGACATCACAAAGCTCCATTCTATGACTTCACAGACCTCGGATCTGTGACTTCACTCACCTCCATTCTATGACTTCACACTCCTCTATTCTATGACTTCCCACAACTCCTTTCTATGACTTCACCCACCTCTATTCTATGACTTCACACCTCCATTCTGACTTCACACACCTCCACTCTGTGACTTCACACACCTCCATTCTATGACTTCACACAACTCCATTCTATGACTTCACACACCTTCATTCTTACTTCAGAAACATCCATTCTATGACCTCACACACCTCCATTCTATGACTTCACAAATCTCCATTCTGTGACTTCCCACACCTCCATTCTGTGACTTCACACACCTCCCTTCTGTGACTTCACACACCTCCATTGTGAGTTCACCCACTTCCATTCTGTGACTTCACACACCTCCATTCTGTTACTTCACACACCTCCATTCTGTGACTTCACACACCTCCATTCTATGACTTCACACACCTCCATTCTATGAATTCACACACCTCCATTCTGTGACTTCACACACCTCCATTGTATGACTTCACACACCTCTATTCTGTGACTTCACACACCTCCTTTCTGAGTTCACACAACTCCATTCTATGACTTCACACACCTGCATTGTGACTTCACCCACCTCCATTCTATGAGTTCACACACCTGCATTGTGACTTCACACACCTCCATTCTATGACTTCACACATCTCCATTCTGACTTCACACACCTCCATGCTGTGACTTCACACACCTCCATTCTATGACTTCACACACCTCCATTCTTTGACTTCACACACCTCCATTCTATGACTTCACACACCTCCACTGTGACTTCACAGAACTCCATTCTGTGACTTCACACACGTCCCTCTGTGACTTCACACACCTCCAATCTATGACTTCACACACTTCCAGTCTATGACTTCACACACCTCCATTCTATGACTTCACACACCTGCATTCTGACTTCACACACCTCCATTCTCTGACTTCACACATCTCCATTCTATGACTTCACACACCTCCATTCTGTAACTTCACACACTTCCAATGTTTGACTTCACACACCTCCATTCCATGACTTCATACACCTCGATTCTATGACTTCAAACACATCCATTTTTTGACTTCACACACCTCCATTTTGACTTCACACCCCCTCCATTCTGTGACTTCACACACATCCATTCCTTGACTTCACACACCACAATTTTGACTTCCCACACGTCCATTCATTGACTTCACACACCTCCAATCTCTGACTTCACACACCTCCATTTTGACTTCACACACTCCATTCTGTGACTTCACACACCTCCATTCTATGACTTCACACACCTCCCTTCTATGAATTCACACACCTCCATTCTGTGACTTCACACACCTCCATTCTATGACTTCACACACCTCCCTTCTATGAATTCACACACCTCCATTCTGTGACTTCACACACCTCCATTGTGAGTTCACCCACTTCCATTCCGTGTCTTCACACAACTCCATTCTGTGACTTCACACACCTCCATTATGTGACTTCACACACCTCCATTCTATGACTTCACACAAATCCCTTCTATGAATTCACACCCCTCCATTCTGTGACTTCACACACCTCCATTCTATGACTTCACACACCTCCATTCTGTCACTTCACCACCTCCATTCTATGACTTCACACACCTCCATTCTATGACTTCACACACCTGCGTTGTGACTTCACACACCTCCATTATCTGACTTCACACACCTCCATTCTGACTTCACACACCTCCATTCTGTCTTCACACACCTCAATTCTGTGACTTCACACACCTCCATTTTATGATTTCACACACCTCCATTCTATGACTTCACACACCTCCTTTCTGAGTTCACACACATCCATTCTGTGACTTCACACACCTCCACTGTGACTTCATACACCTCCATTCTATGAGTTCACACACCTCCATTCTGACTTCACACACATCCATTCTATGACTTCACACAGCTCCATTCTGACTTCACACACCTGCATTCTGACTTCACACACCTCCATTCTCTGACTTCACACACCTCCATTCTATGACTTCACACACCTCCATTCTGTAACTTCACACACTTCCAGTGTTTGACTTCACACACCTCCATTCCCTGACTTCATAAACCTCCATTCTATGACTTCAAACACATCCATTCTTTGACTTCACACACCTCCATTTTGACTTCACACACCTCCTTTCTGTGACTTCACACACATCCATTCCTTGACTTCACACACGACAATTTTGACTTCACACAAGTCCATTCATTGACTTCACACAACTCCATTCTCTGCCTTCACACACCTCCATTTTGACTTTACACACTTCCATTCTGTGACTTCACACACCTCCATTCCATGACTTCACACACCTCCCTTCTATGAATTCACACACCTCCATTCTGTGACTTCACACACCTCCATTGTGAGTTCACCCACTTCCATTCTGTGTCTTCACACACCTCCATTCTGTGACTTCACACACCTCCATTATGTGACTTCACACACCTCCATTCTATGACTTCACACACCTCCCTTCTATGAATTCACACCCCTCCATTCTGTGACTTCACACACCTCCATTCTGTGACTTCACACACCTCCATTCTCAGTTCACACACCTCCATTCTGTGACTTCACACACCTCCATTCTGTGACTTCCACACCTCCATTCTATGATTTAACACATCTCCATTCTATGACTTCACACCCCTCCATTCTATGACTTCACACACCACCATTCTGTGACTTCACACACCTGCATTGTGACTTCACCCACCGCAATTCTATGAGTTCACACACCTGCATTGTGACTTCACACACCTCCATTCTATGACTTCACACATCTCCATTCTGACTTCACACACCTCCATTCTATGATTTCACACACTTCGATTCAATGACTTCACACACCTCCATACTATGACTTCCCCACACCTTCAATCTATGACTTCACACACCTCCATTCTATGACTTCACACACCTCCATTCTATGACTTCACACACCTGCATTCTGACTTCACACACCTCCATTCTCTGATTTCACACACCCCCATTCTATGACTTCACACACCTCCATTGTGGCTTCACACACCTCCATTCTATGAGTTCATACTCCTCCATTCTGACTTCACAAACCTCCATTCTATGACTTCACAGACTTTGTATATGTGACTTCACTCACCTCCACTCTATGACTTCACACTTCTCCATTCTATGACTTCCCACACCTCCTTTCCATGACTTCATCCACCCCCATTCTATGACTTCACACCTCCATTCTGACTTCACATACCTCCATTCTATGAGTTCACACACCTCCATTTTGACTTCACACACCTCCATTCTATGACTTCACACATCTTCATTTTTACTTCAGAAACATCCATTCTATGACTTCACACCTCCATTCTATGACTTCACACACCTCCATTCTATGACTTCACACACCTGCATTGTGACTTCACCCACCTCCATTCTATGAGTTCACACACCTGCATTGTGACTTCACACACCTCCATTCTATGACTTCACACATCTCCATTCTGACTTCACACACCTCCATGCTGTGACTTCACACACCTCCATTCTATGACTTCACACACCTCCATTCTTTGACTTCACACACCTCCATTCTATGACTTCACACACCTCCACTGTGACTTCACAGAACTCCATTCTGTGACTTCACACACGTCCCTCTGTGACTTCACACACCTCCAATCTATGACTTCACACACTTCCAGTCTATGACTTCACACACCTCCATTCTATGACTTCACACACCTGCATTCTGACTTCACACACCTCCATTCTCTGACTTCACACATCTCCATTCTATGACTTCACACACCTCCATTCTGTAACTTCACACACTTCCAATGTTTGACTTCACACACCTCCATTCCATGACTTCATACACCTCGATTCTATGACTTCAAACACATCCATTTTTTGACTTCACACACCTCCATTTTGACTTCACACCCCTCCATTCTGTGACTTCACACACATCCATTCCTTGACTTCACACACCACAATTTTGACTTCCCACACGTCCATTCATTGACTTCACACACCTCCAATCTCTGACTTCACACACCTCCATTTTGACTTCACACACTCCATTCTGTGACTTCACACACCTCCATTCTATGACTTCACACACCTCCCTTCTATGAATTCACACACCTCCATTCTGTGACTTCACACACCTCCATTGTGAGTTCACCCACTTCCATTCCGTGTCTTCACACAACTCCATTCTGTGACTTCACACACCTCCATTATGTGACTTCACACACCTCCATTCTATGACTTCACACAAATCCCTTCTATGAATTCACACCCCTCCATTCTGTGACTTCACACACCTCCATTCTATGACTTCACACACCTCCATTCTGTCACTTCACCACCTCCATTCTATGACTTCACACACCTCCATTCTATGACTTCACAGACCTGCGTTGTGAATTCACACACCTCCATTATCTGACTTCACACACCTCCATTCTGACTTCACACACCTCCATTCTGTCTTCACACACCTCAATTCTGTGACTTCACACACCTCCATTCTATGATTTCACACACCTCCATTCTATGACTTCACACACCTCCTTTCTGAGTTCACACACATCCATTCTGTGACTTCACACACCTCCACTGTGACTTCATACACCTCCATTCTATGAGTTCACACACCTCCATTCTGACTTCACACACATCCATTCTATGACTTCACACAGCTCCATTCTGACTTCACACACCTGCATTCTGACTTCACACACCTCCATTCTCTGACTTCACACACCTCCATTCTATGACTTCACACACCTCCATTCTGTAACTTCACACACTTCCAGTGTTTGACTTCACACACCTCCATTCCCTGACTTCATAAACCTCCATTCTATGACTTCAAACACATCCATTCTTTGACTTCACACACCTCCATTTTGACTTCACACACCTCCTTTCTGTGACTTCACACACATCCATTCCTTGACTTCACACACCACAATTTTGACTTCACACAAGTCCATCCATTGACTTCACACAACTCCATTCTCTGACTTCACACACCTCCATTTTGACTTTACACACTTCCATTCTGTGACTTCACACACCTCCATTCCATGACTTCACACACCTCCCTTCTATGAATTCACACACCTCCATTCTGTGACTTCACACACCTCCATTGTGAGTTCACCCACTTCCATTCTGTGTCTTCACACACCTCCATTCTGTGACTTCACACACCTCCATTATGTGACTTCACACACCTCCATTCTATGACTTCACACACCTCCCTTCTATGAATTCACACCCCTCCATTCTGTGACTTCACACACCTCCATTCTGTGACTTCACACACCTCCATTCTCAGTTCACACACCTCCATTCTGTGACTTCACACACCTCCATTCTGTGACTTCCACACCTCCATTCTATGATTTAACACATCTCCATTCTATGACTTCACACCCCTCCATTCTATGACTTCACACACCACAATTCTGTGACTTCACACACCTGCATTGTGACTTCACCCACCGCAATTCTATGAGTTCACACACCTGCATTGTGACTTCACACACCTCCATTCTATGACTTCACACATCTCCATTCTGACTTCACACACCTCCATTCTATGATTTCACACACTTCGATTCAATGACTTCACACACCTCCATACTATGACTTCCCCACACCTTCAATCTATGACTTCACACACCTCCATTCTATGACTTCACACACCTCCATTCTATGACTTCACACACCTGCATTCTGACTTCACACACCTCCATTCTCTGATTTCACACACCCCCATTCTATGACTTCACACACCTCCATTGTGGCTTCACACACCTCCATTCTATGAGTTCATACACCTCCATTCTGACTTCACAAACCTCCATTCTATGACTTCACAGACTTTGTATATGTGACTTCACTCACCTCCACTCTATGACTTCACACTTCTCCATTCTATGACTTCCCACACCTCCTTTCCATGACTTCATCCACCCCCATTCTATGACTTCACACCTCCATTCTGACTTCACATACCTCCATTCTATGAGTTCACACACCTCCATTTTGACTTCACACACCTCCATTCTATGACTTCACACATCTTCATTTTTACTTCAGAAACATCCATTCTATGACTTCACACCTCCATTCTATGACTTCACACACCTCCATTCTATGACTTCACACACCTCCATTCTGTGACTTCACACACCTCCATTCTATGTCTTCACACACCTCCATTGTGACTTCACACACGTCCATTCTATGAGTTCACACACCTCCATTCTGACTTCACACACCTCCATTCTATGACTTCACACTCCTCCATTCTGACTTCACACAGCTCCATTCTGTGAATTCACAAAATTCCATTCTATGATTTCACACACCTCCATACTGTGACTCACACACCTCCATCTATGACTTCAAACACCTCCATTCTGAGTTCACACACCTCCATTCTGTGACTTCACACACCTCCATTCTGACTTCACACACCTCCAATATATGACTTCACCCACCTCCATTCCCTGACTTCACACACCTCCATTCTGTGACTTCACACACCTCCATTGTATGACTTCTCACACCTCTATTCTGTGACTTCAGACACCTCCTTTCTGAGTTCACACAACTCCATGCTGTGACTTCACACACCTCCATTCTATGACTTCACACACCTCCATTATTTGACTTCACACTCCTCAATTCTGACATCACAAAGCTCCATTCTATGACTTCACAGACCTCGGATCTGTGACTTCACTCACCTCCATTCTATGACTTCACACTCCTCTATTCTATGACTTCCCACAACTCCTTTCTATGACTTCACCCACCTCTATTCTATGACTTCACACCTCCATTCTGACTTCACACACCTCCATTCTGTGACTTCACACACCTCCCTTATGACTTCACACACCTCCCTTCTGTGACTTCACACACCTCCATTCTATGACTTCACACACCTCCATTCTATGAATTCACACACCTCCATTCTGTGACTTCACACACCTCCATTGTATGACTTCACACACCTCTATTCTGTGACTTCACACACCTCCTTTCTGAGTTCCACACAACTCCATTCTATGACTTCACACACCTGCATTGTGACTTCACCCACCTCCATTCTATGAGTTCACACACCTGCATTGTGACTTCACACACCTCCATTCTATGACTTCACACATCTCCATTCTGACTTCACACACCTCCATGCTGTGACTTCACACACCTCCCTTCTATGACTTCACACACCTCCATTATTTGACTTCACACACCTCCATTCTATGACTCTACACACCTCCACTGTGACTTCACAGAACTCCATTCTGTGACTTCACACACCTCCCTCTGTGACTTCACACATCTCCAATCTATGACTTCACACACTTCCAATCTATGACTTCACACACCTCCATTCTATGACTTCACACACCTCCATTCTGTAACTTCACACACTTCCAATATTTGACTTCACACACCTCCATTCCATGACTTCATACACCTCCATTCTATGACTTCACACACCTCCATTCTATGACTTCACACACCTGTATTGTGACTTCACACACCTCCATTATCTGACTTCACACACCTCCATTCTGACTTCACACACCTCCATTCTGTCTTCACACACCTCAATTCTGTGACTTCACACACCACCATTCTATGATTTCACACACCCCCATTGTATGACTTCACAGACCTCCATTCTATGACTTCACACACCTCCTTTCTGAGTTCACACACATCCATTCTGTGACTTCACACACCTCCATTGTGACTTCATACACCTCCATTCTATGAGTTCACACACCTCCATTCTGACTTCACACAGCTCCATTCTGACTTCACACACCTCTATTCTATGACTTCGCACACCTCTATTCTGACTTCACACACCTGCATTCTGTGACTTCACACACCTCCATTCTATGCCTTCACCCACCTCCATTCTGTGACTTCACACACCTCCACTCTGTGACTTTACACACCTCCATTCTGTGACTTCACATACCTCCATTCTGTGATTTCACACACAATCCATTCTATGACTTCACAAACCTCCATTCTTTGATTTCACACACCTCCATCCTATGACTTCACACACCTCCATTGTGACTTCACACAACTTCATTCTGTGACTTCACACACCTCCATTCTGTGACTTCACACACCTCCATACTATGATTCCCCACACCTTCAATCTATGACTTCACACACCTCCATTCTATGACTTCACACGCTTCCAATCTATGACTTCACACACCTCCATTCTATGACTTCACACACCTCCATTCTATGACTTCACACACCTGCATTCTGACTTCACACACCTCCATTCTATGATTTCACACACCCCCATTCTATGACTTCACACACCTCCATTGTGACTTCACACACCTCCATTCTATGAGTTCATACACCTCCATTCTGACTTCACAAACCTCCATTCTATGACTACACAGACTTTGAATATGTGACTTCACTCACCTCCACTCTATGACTTCACACTTCTCCATTCTATGACTTCCCACACCTCCTTTCCATGACTTCACCCACCCCCATTCTATGACTTCACACCTCCATTCTGACTTCACACACCTCCATTCTGTGACTTCGCACACCTCCATTCTATGACTTCACACACTTCCATTCTAGGACTTCACACACCTCCATTCTGTGACTTCACACACCTTCATTCTGAGTTCACACACCTCCATTCTGTGACTTCACACTCCTCCATTCCCTGACTTCACACACCTCCATTCTGTGACTTCACACACCTCCATTCTATGACTTCACACACCTCCATTCTGTGACTTCAAACACCCCCATTCTATGACTTCACACACCTCCATTTTGACTTCACACACCTCCGTTCTATGACTTCATACACCTCCATTCTGACTTCACAAACCTCCATTCTATGACTTCACAGACTTTGAATATGTGACTTCACTCACCTCCACTCTATGACTTCACAGTTGTCCATTCTATGACTTCCCACACCTCCTTTCCATGACTTCACCCACCCCCATTCTATGACTTCACACCTCTATTCTGACTTCACACACCTCCAATATATGACTTCACACACCTCCATTCTGTGATTTCACACACTTCCATTGTGACGTCACACACCTCCATTCTATGAGTTCACACACATCCATTCTAGGACTTCACACTCCTCAATTCTGACATCACAAAGCTCCATTCTATGACTTCACAGACCTCGGATCTGTGACTTCACTCACCTCCATTCTATGACTTCACACTCCTCTATTCTATGACTTCCCACAACTCCTTTCTATGACTTCACCCACCTCTATTCTATGACTTCACACCTCCATTCTGACTTCACACACCTCCACTCTGTGACTTCACACACCTCCATTCTATGACTTCACACACCTCCATTCTATGACTTCACACACCTTCATTCTTACTTCAGAAACATCCATTCTATGACCTCACACACCTCCATTCTATGACTTCACAAATCTCCATTCTGTGACTTCCCACACCTCCATTCTGTGACTTCACACACCTCCATTCTGTGACTTCAGACACCTCCATTGTGAGTTCACCCACTTCCATTCTGTGACTTCACACACCTCCATTCTGTTACTTCACACACCTCCAATCTGTGATTTCACACACCTCCATTCTATGACTTCACACACCTCCAGTCTATGAATTCACACACCTCCATTCTGTGACTTCACACACCTCCATTGTATGACTTCACACACCTCTATTCTGTGACTTCACACACCTCCTTTCTGAGTTCACACAACTCCATTCTATGACTTCACACACCTGCATTGTGAATTCACCCACCTCCATTCTATGAGTTCACACACCTGCATTGTGACTTCACACACCTCCATTCTATGACTTCACACATCTCCATTCTGACTTCACACACCTCCATGCTGTGACTTCACACACCTCCATTCTATGACTTCACACACCTCCATTCTTTGACTTCACACACCTCCATTCTATGACTTCACACACCTCCACTGTGACTTCACAGAACTCCATTCTGTGACTTCACACACCTCCCTCTGTGACTTCACACACCTCCAATCTATGACTTCACACACTTCCAGTCTATGACTTCACACACCTCCATTCTATGACTTCACACACCTGCATTCTGACTTCACACACCTCCATTCTCTGACTTCACACATCTCCATTCTATGACTTCACACACCTCCATTCTGTAACTTCACACACTTCCAATGTTTGACTTCACACACCTCCATTCCATGACTTCATACACCTCCATTCTATGACTTCAAACACCTCCATTCTATGACTTCACACACCTGCATTGTGACTTCACACACCTCCATTATCTGCCTTCACACACCTCCATTCTGACTTCACACACCTCCATTCTGTCTTCACACACCTCAATTCTGTGACTTCACACACCTCCATTCTATGATTTCACACACTTCCATTCTATGACTTCACAGACCTCCATTCTATGACTTCACACACCTCCTTTCTGAGTTCACACACATCCATTCTGTGACTTCACACACCTCCATTGTGACTTCATACACCTCCATTCTATGAGTTCACACACCTCCATTCTGACTTCACACACATCCATTCTATGACTTCACACAGCTCCATTCTGACTTCACACACCTCCATTCTATGACTTCGCAAACCTCTATTCTAACTTCACACACCTGCATTCTGTGACATCACACACCTGCATTCTATGCCTTCACACACCTCCATTCTGTGACTTCACACACCTCCACTCTGTGACTTTACACACCTCCATTCTGTGACTTCACACACCTCCATTCTGTGATTTCACACACAAACCATTCTATGACTTCACAAACCTCCATTCTTTGATTTCACACACCTCCATCCTATGACTTCACACACCTCCATTGTGACTTCACACAACTCCATTCTGTGACTTCACACACCTCCATTCTGTGACTTCACACACCTCCATACTATGATTCCCCACACCTTCAATCTATGACTTCACACACCTCCATTCTATGACTTCACACACCTGCATTCTCACTTCACACACCTCCATTCTCTGATTTCACACACCCCCATTCTATGACTTCACACACCTCCATTGTGACTTCACACACCTCAATTCTATGAGTTCATACACCTCCATTCTGACTTCACAAACCTCCATTCTATGACTACACAGACTTTGAATATGTGACTTCACTCACCTCCACTCTATGACTTCACACTTCTCCGTTCTATGACCTCCCACCCCTCCTTTCCATGACTTCACCCACCCCCATTCTATGACTTCACACCTCCATTCTGACTTCACACACCTCCATTCTGTGACTTCACACACCTCCATTCTATGAGTTCACACACCTCCATTTTGACTTCACACCTCCATTCTATGACTTCACACACTTCCATTCTAGGATTTCACACACCTCCATTCTGTGACTTCACACACCTTCATTCTGAGTTCACACACCTCCATTCTGTGACTTCACACTCCTCCATTCCCTGATTTCACACACCTCCATTCTGTGACTTCACACACCTCCATTCTGTGACTTCACACATCTCCATTCTGACTTCACACACCTCCATTCTATGACTTCACACACCTCCATTCTGTGACTTCAAACACCCCCATTCTATGACTTCACACACCTCCATTTTGATTTCAGACACCTCCGTTATATGAGTTCATACACCTCCATTCTGACTTCACAAACCTCCATTCTATGACTTCACAGACTTTGAATATGTGACTTCACTCACCTCCACTCTATGACTTCACAGTTCTCCATTCTATGACTTCCCACACCTCCTTTCCATGACTTCACCCACCCACATTCTATGACTTCACACCTCTATTCTGACTTCACACACCTCCATTCTGTGACTTAACACACCTTCATTGTATGAGTTCACACACCTTCATTTTGACTTCACACACCTCCATTCTATGACTTCACACACCTTCATTCTTACTTCAGAAACATCCGTTCTATGACTTCACACACCGCCATTCTATGAGTTCACACACCTCCATTCTAACTTCACACACCTCCATTCTATGACTTCACACTCCGCCATTCTGACTTCACACTTCTCCATTCTGTGAATTCACAAAACTCCATTCTATGATTTCACACAACTCCATACTATGACTTCACACACCTCCATCTATGACTTCACACACCTCCAATCTGAGTTCACACACCTCCATTCTGTGACTTCACACACCTCCATTCTGACTTCACACACCTCTATTCTTTGATTTCACAGACCTCGAATCTGTGACTTCACTCGCCTCCACTCTATGACTTCACACTGCTCCATTCTATGACTTCCCACACCTCCTTTCTATGACTTCACCCACCTCTATTCTATGACTTCACACCTCCATTCTGACTTCAGATACCTCCATTCTGTGACTTCACACACCTCCATTCTATGACTTCACACACCTCCATTCTATGACTTCACACACCTTCATTCTTACTTCAGAAACATCCATTCTATGACCTCACACAACTCCATTCTATGACTGCACACACCTCCATTCTGTGACTTCACACACCTCCATTCTATGACTTCACACACCTTCATTCTTACTTCAGAAACATCCATTCTATGACCTCACACAACTCCATTCTATGACTTCACAAACCTCCATTCTATGAATTCACACACCTCCATTCTGAGTTCACACAACTCCATTCGGTGACTTCACACACTTCCATTCTTACTTCACAAACCTCCATTCTATGACTTCACACACTTCCATTCTATGACTTCACACACCTCCATTGTATGTCTTCACACATCTTCTTTCTGTAACTTCCCACACTTCCAATGTTTGACTTCACAAACCACCATTCCATGACTTCACACACCTCCATTCTATGAGTTCACACAGCTCCATTCTTTGACTTCACACACCTCCATTTTGACTTCACACACCTACATTCTGTGACTTCACACACCTCCATTTGTGACTTCACACACGACCATTTTGATTTCACACACCACCATTCTGTGACTTCACACACCTCCATTCTTTGACTTCACACACCTCCGTTTTGACTTCACACACTTCCATTCTGTGACTTCACACACCTCCATTCGGTGACTACACACACCACCATTGTTTGACTTCACACACCTCCATTCTTTGACTTCACACACCTCCATTCTATTACTTCACAAACATCCATTCTATGAGTTCAACACCAAAATTTTGTCTTCACACACCTCCATTGTATGACTTCACACACCTTCATTCTTAATTCAGAAACATCCATTCTATGACTTCACACACCTCCATTCTATGACTTCGCAAACCTCCATTCTGTGACTTCACACACCTCCATTCTGACTTTACACACCTTCATTCTATGACTTCAAACACTTCCATTCTTTGACTTCACACACCTCCGTTCTATTAGTTCACAAACATCCATTCTATGAGTTCAACACCAAAATTTTGTCTTCACACACCTCCATTCTATGACTTCACACACCTTCATTCTTAATTCAGAAACATCCATTCTATGACTTCACACACTTCCATTCTATGACTTCGCAAACCTCCATTCGGTGACTTCACACACCTCCATTCTGACTTCACACACCTCCATTCTATGACTTTACACACTTCCATTCTATGACTTCACACACCTCCATTCGGTGACTTCACACACCTCCATTCTGTGACTTCACACACCTCCATTCTATGACTTCACACACCAACATTCTGTGATTTAACTCACCTACATTCTATGATTTCACAAATCCATTTTGACTTCACACACCTAAAATATATGACTTCATACCCGTCCATTCTGTGACTTCACTCACCTCCATTCTATGACTTCACACACCTCCTTTCTGTGACTTCACCCACCTCCATTCTGTGACTTCACATACCTCCATTCTATGACTTCACAAACCTCCATTCTGTGACTTCACACAACTCCATTCTGTGACTTCACAAACCTCCATTCTCTGATTTCTCACACCTCAATTCTATGACTTCACACACCTCCAGTTTATGACGTCACACACCTCTATTTTGACTTCAAACACCTCCATTATGTGACTTCACACACATCCCTTCTGTGACTTCACACACCTCCATTCTATGACTTCACACACCTTCATTCTGTGACTTCACACACCTCCATTCTATGACTTCACACACTTCCATTCTATGATTTCACATACCTCCATGCGATGACTTCACACACCTCCATTCTTGACTTCACACACCTCCATTCTGAGTTCACAGACCTCCACTTTGTGACTTCACAAACCTCCATTCTATGATTTCACACACCTCCATTCTATGACTTCACACACCTCCATTTTATGACGTCACACACCTCCATTTTGGCTTCTCACACCTCCATTCTGTGACTTCACACACCTCCATTCGATGACTTCACACACTTCCTTTGTGACGTCACACACCTCCATTCTATGAGTTCACACACCTCCATTCTATGACTTCACACACCTCCATTCTGACATCACACACCTCCATTCTATGACTTCACAGACCTCGAATATGTGACTTCAATCACCTCCACTCCAATACTTCACACTCCCCCAATCTATGACTTCCCACACCTCCTTTCTATGACTTCACCCACCAACATTTTATGACTTCACACACCTCCATTCTGTGACTTCACACACCTCCATTCTATGAGTTCATACCTTCCATTCTGTGATTTGACAGACCTCCATTCTATGACTTCACACACTTCCATTCTATGACTTCACACACCTCCATTCTGTGACTTTACACACCTCCATTCTGACTTCACACACCTCCATTCTGTGACGTCACACACCTCCATTCTGTGACTTCACACACCTCCATTCTGACTTCCCACACCTCCATTATGTGACTTCACATACCTCCATTCTATGATTTCACACACCTCCATTCTATGACTTCACCCACCTCCATTCTATGACTTCACACCTCCATTCTGACTTCACTCACCTCCATTATGTCACTTCACACACCTCTATTCTGTGACTTCACACACCTCCATTCTATGACTTCGCAAACCTCGATTCGGTGACTTCACACACCTCCATTCTGACTTCACACACCTCCATTCTATGACTTCACACACTTCCATTCTATGACTTCACACACCTCCATTCTGTGACTTTACACACCTCCATTCTGTGACTTCACACACCTCCATTCTATGACTTCACACACCAACATTCTATGATTTAACACACCTCCATTCTATGATTTCACACATCAATTTTGACTTCACACACCTAAAATATATGACTTCATACCCGTCCATTCTCTGACTTCACACACCTCCATTCTATGACTTCACACACCTCCTTTCTTTGACTTCACCCACCTCCATTCTGTGACTTCACATACCTCCATTCTATGACTTCACAAACCTCCATTCTGTGACTTCACACACCTCCATTCTGTGACTTCACAAACCTCCATTCTCTGATTTCTCACACCTCAATTCTATGACTTCACACACCTCCAGTTTATGACGTCACACACTTCTATTTTGACTTCACACACCTCCATTATGTGACTTCACACACATCCCTTCTGTGACTTCACACACCTCCATTCTATGACTTCACACACCTTCATTCTGTGACTTCACACACCTCCATTCTATGACTTCACACACTTCTATTCTATGATTTCACATACCTCCATGCTATAACTTCACACACCTCTATTCTGTGACTTCACACACCTCCATTCTGAGTTCACACACCTCCACTCTGTGACTTCACAAACCTCCATTCTATGATTTCACACACCTCCATTCTATGACTTCACACACCTCCATTTTATGACGTCACACACCTCCATTTTGGCTTCTCACACCTTCATTCTGTGACTTCACACACCTCCATTCTATGACTTCACACACTTCCTTTGTGACGTCACACACCTCCATTCTATGAGTTCACACACCTCCATTCTATGACTTCACACACCTTCATTTTGACTTCACACACCTCCATTCTATGACTTCACAGACCTCGAATATGTGACTTCACTCACCTCCACTTTAATACTTCACACTCCTCCAATCTATGACTTCCCACACCTCCTTTCTATGACTTCACCCACCTCCATTTTATGACTTCACACACCTCCATTCTGTGACTTCACACACCTCCATTCTGTGACTTCCCACACCTCCATTCTGTTACTTCACACACCTCCATTCTATGACTTCACACACCTCTATTCTGACGTCACACACCTCCATTCTATGACTTCACACACCTCCATTCTGACTTCACACACCTCCATTCTATGACTTCGCACACCTCTATTCTGACTTCACACACCTCCATTCTGTGACTTCACACGCCTCCATTCGATGACTTCACACACCTACATTCTTTCACTTCACACACAACCAGTTTGACTTCACACCTCCATTCTGTGACTTCACACACTTACATGTGTGACTTCTCACACCACCTTTTTGACTTCACACATCTCCATTATGTGACTTCACACACCTCCAATCTGTGACTTCACACACCTCCATTCTGTGACTTCACACACCTCCATTCTGTGATTTCACACACCTCCCTTCCGTGACTTCACCCACCTCCATTCTATGACTTCACACACCTCCATTCTATGACATCACACACTTCCACTCTATGACTTCACACACCACCATTCTATGACTTCAAACACCTCCATTCTATGACTTCCCACACATGCATTCTAACTTCACACACCTCCATCTATGACTTCACACACCTTCATTCTGACATCACACACCTCCATTCTATGACTTCACAGACCTCGAATCTGTGACTTCACTCACCTGCACTTTATGACTTCACACTCCTCCATTCTATGACTTTCCACACCTCTTTTCTATGACTTCACCACCTCCAATCTATGACTACACACCTCCATTCTGACTTCACACACCTTCATTCTGTGAATTCGCACACCTCCATTCTATGTGTTCACACACCTCCATTCTATGACTTCACACACCTTAATTCTTACTTCAGAAACATCAGTTCTATGACTTCACACAACTCCATTCTATGACTTCACAAACCTCCATTCTGTGACTTCACACACCTCCATTCTGAGTTCACACAACTCCATTCGGTGACTTCTCACACCTCCATTCTCACTTCACACTCCTCCATTCTATGACTTCACACACTTCCATTCTATGACTTCACACACCTCCATTCTGTGACTTCACACACCTCCATTCTGTGTTCGCACACTTCCATTCTGTGACTTCACACACCTCCATTCTGTGACTTCACACACCTCTTTCTCTGACTTCACACACCTCCATTATATGACCTCACACACCCTCATTCTATTGTTTCCCACACCTCCATTCTATGAATTCACACATACATTTTGACTGCACACACCTCCAATATATGACTGCAAACACCTCAATTCTGTGACTTCACACACCTCCATTCTATGAGTTCGTACCATCCATTCTGTGACTTCACACATCTCCATTCTATGACTTCACACACTTCCATTATTGACTTCATACACCTCCATTCTGTGACTTTACATACCTCCATTCTGAGTTCACACACCTCCATTCTGTGACTTCACACACCTCCATTCTGTGACTTCCCACACCTCCATTCTGTGACTTCACACACCTCCATTCTATGACTTCACACACCTCTATTCTGACGTCACACACCTCCATTCTATGACTTCACACACCTCCATTCTGACTTCACACACCTCCATTCTATGACTTCGCATACCTCTATTCTGACTTCACACACCTCCATTCTGTGACTTCACACACCTCCATTCGATGACTTCACACACCTACATTCTTTGACTTCACACACAACCATTTTGACTTCACACCTCCGTTCTGTGACTTCACACACTTACATTTGTGACTTCTCACACCACCTTTTTGACTTCACACATCTCCATTCTGTGACTTCACACACCTCCATTCTGTGACTTCACACAGCTCCATTCTGTGACTTCACCCACCTCCATTCTATGACTTCACACACCTCCATTCTATGACATCACACACCACCGTTCTATGACTTCACACACCTCCATTCTATGACTTCCTACACATGCATTCTGACTTCACACACCTCCATTGTATGTCTTCACACATCTTCTTTCTGTAACTTCCCACACTTCCAATGTTTGACTTCACAAACCACCATTCCATGACTTCACACACCTCCATTCTATGAGTTCACACAGCTCCATTCTTTGACTTCACACACCTCCATTTTGACTTCACACACCTACATTCTGTGACTGCACACACCTCCATTTGTGACTTCACACACGACCATTTTGATTTCACACACCACCATTCTGTGACTTCACACACCTCCATTCTTTGACTTCACACACCTCCGTTTTGACTTCACACACTTCCATTCTGTGACTTCACACACCTCCATTCGGTGACTACACACACCACCATTGTTTGACTTCACACACCTCCATTCTTTGACTTCACACACCTCCATTCTATTACTTCACAAACATCCATTCTATGAGTTCAACACCAAAATTTTGTCTTCACACACCTCCATTCTATGACTTCACACACCTTCATTCTTAATTCAGAAACATCCATTCTATGACTTCACACACCTCCATTCTATGACTTCGCAAACCTCCATTCTGTGACTTCACACACCTCCATTCTGACTTTACACACCTTCATTCTATGACTTCAAACACTTCCATTCTTTGACTTCACACACCTCCGTTCTATTAGTTCACAAACATCCATTCTATGAGTTCAACACCAAAATTTTGTCTTCACACACCTCCATTCTATGACTTCACACACCTTCATTCTTAATTCAGAAACATCCATTCTATGACTTCACACACTTCCATTCTATGACTTCGCAAACCTCCATTCGGTGACTTCACACACCTCCATTCTGACTTCACACACCTCCATTCTATGACTTTACACACTTCCATTCTATGACTTCACACACCTCCATTCTGTGACTTCACACACCTCCATTCTGTGACTTCACACACCTCCATTCTATGACTTCACACACCAACATTCTGTGATTTAACTCACCTCCATTCTATGATTTCACAAATCCATTTTGACTTCACACACCTAAAATATATGACTTCATACCCGTCCATTCTGTGACTTCACTCACCTCCATTCTATGACTTCACACACCTCCTTTCTGTGACTTCACCCACCTCCATTCTGTGACTTCACATACCTCCATTCTATGACTTCACAAACCTCCATTCTGTGACTTCACACAACTCCATTCTGTGACTTCACAAACCTCCATTCTCTGATTTCTCACACCTCAATTCTATGACTTCACACACCTCCAGTTTATGACGTCACACACCTCTATTTTGACTTCAAACACCTCCATTATGTGACTTCACACACATCCCTTCTGTGACTTCACACACCTCCATTCTATGACTTCACACACCTTCATTCTGTGACTTCACACACCTCCATTCTATGACTTCACACACTTCCATTCTATGATTTCACATACCTCCATGCGATGACTTCACACACCTCCATTCTGAGTTCACAGACCTCCACTCTGTGACTTCACAAACCTCCATTCTATGATTTCACACACCTCCATTCTATGACTTCACACACCTCCATTTTATGACGTCACACACCTCCATTTTGGCTTCTCACACCTCCATTCTGTGACTTCACACACCTCCATTCGATGACTTCACACACTTCCTTTGTGACGTCACACACCTCCATTCTATGAGTTCACACACCTCCATTCTATGACTTCACACACCTCCATTCTGACATCACACACCTCCATTCTATGACTTCACAGACCTCGAATATGTGACTTCAATCACCTCCACTCTAATACTTCACACTCCCCCAATCTATGACTTCCCACACCTCCTTTCTATGACTTCACCCACCAACATTTTATGACTTCACACACCTCCATTCTGTGACTTCACACACCTCCATTCTATGAGTTCATACCTTCCATTCTGTGACTTGACAGACCTCCATTCTATGACTTCACACACTTCCATTCTATGACTTCACACACCTCCATTCTGTGACTTTACACACCTCCATTCTGACTTCACACACCTCCATTCTGTGACGTCACACACCTCCATTCTGTGACTTCACACACCTCCATTCTGACTTCCCACACCTCCATTATGTGACTTCACACACTTCCATTCTATGATTTCACACACCTCCATTCTATGACTTCACCCACCTCCATTCTATGACTTCACACCTCCATTCTGACTTCACACACCTCCATTATGTCACTTCACACACCTCTATTCTGTGACTTCACACACCTCCATTCTATGACTTCGCAAACCTCGATTCGGTGACTTCACACACCTCCATTCTGACTTCACACACCTCCATTCTATGACTTCACACACTTCCATTCTATGACTTCACACACCTCCATTCTGTGATTTTACACACCTCCATTCTGTGACTTCACACACCTCCATTCTATGACTTCACACACCAACATTCTATGATTTAACACACCTCCGTTCTATGATTTCACACATCAATTTTGACTTCACACACCTAAAATATATGACTTCATACCCGTCCATTCTCTGACTTCACACACCTCCATTCTATGACTTCACACACCTCCTTTCTTTGACTTCACCCACCTCCATTCTGTGACTTCACATACCTGCATTCTATGACTTCACAAACCTCCATTCTGTGACTTCACACACCTCCATTCTGTGACTTCACAAACCTCCATTTTCTGATTTCTCACACCTCAATTCTATGACTTCACACACCTCCAGTTTATGACGTCACACACTTCTATTTTGACTTCACACACCTCCATTATGTGACTTCACACACATCCCTTCTGTGACTTCACACACCTCCATTCTATGACTTCACACACCTTCATTCTGTGACTTCACACACCTCCATTCTATGACTTCACACACTTCTATTCTATGATTTCACATACCTCCATGCTATAACTTCACACACCTCCATTCTGTGACTTCACACACCTCCATTCTGAGTTCACACACCTCCACTCTGTGACTTCACAAACCTCCATTCTATGATTTCACACACCTCCATTCTATGACTTCACACACCTCCATTTTATGACGTCACACACCTCCATTTTGGCTTCTCACACCTTCATTCTGTGACTTCACACACCTCCATTCTATGACTTCACACACTTCCTTTGTGACGTCACACACCTCCATTCTATGAGTTCACACACCTCCATTCTATGACTTCACACACCTTCATTTTGACTTCACACACCTCCATTCTATGACTTCACAGACCTCGAATATGTGACTTCACTCACCTCCACTTTAATACTTCACACTCCTCCAATCTATGACTTCCCACACCTCCTTTCTATGACTTCACCCACCTCCATTTTATGACTTCACACACCTCCATTCTGTGACTTCACACACCTCCATTCTGTGACTTCCCACACCTCCATTCTGTTACTTCACACACCTCCATTCTATGACTTCACACACCTCTATTCTGACGTCACACACCTCCATTCTATGACTTCACACACCTCCATTCTGACTTCACACACCTCCATTCTATGACTTCGCACACCTCTATTCTGACTTCACACACCTCCATTCTGTGACTTCACACGCCTCCATTCGATGACTTCACACACCTACATTCTTTCACTTCACACACAACCATTTTGACTTCACACCTCCATTCTGTGACTTCACACACTTACATGTGTGACTTCTCACACCACCTTTTTGACTTCACACATCTCCATTCTGTGACTTCACACACCTCCAATCTGTGACTTCACACACCTCCATTCTGTGACTTCACACACCTCCATTCTGTGATTTCACACACCTCCCTTCCGTGACTTCACCCACCTCCATTCTATGACTTCACACACCTCCATTCTATGACATCACACACTTCCACTCTATGACTTCACACACCACCATTCTATGACTTCAAACACCTCCATTCTATGACTTCCCACACATGCATTCTAACTTCACACACCTCCATCTATGACTTCACACACCTTCATTCTGACATCACACACCTCCATTCTATGACTTCACAGACCTCGAATCTGTGACTTCACTCACCTGCACTTTATGACTTCACACTCCTCCATTCTATGACTTTCCACACCTCTTTTCTATGACTTCACCACCTCCAATCTATGACTACACACCTCCATTCTGACTTCACACACCTTCATTCTGTGAATTCGCACACCTCCATTCTATGTGTTCACACACCTCCATTCTATGACTTCACACACCTTAATTCTTACTTCAGAAACATCAGTTCTATGACTTCACACAACTCCATTCTATGACTTCACAACCCTCCATTCTGTGACTTCACACACCTCCATTCTGAGTTCACACAACTCCATTCGGTGACTTCTCACACCTCCATTCTCACTTCACACACCTCCATTCTATGACTTCACACACTTCCATTCTATGACTTCACACACCTCCATTCTGTGACTTCACACACCTCCATTCTGTGTTCGCACACTTCCATTCTGTGACTTCACACACCTCCATTCTGTGACTTCACACACCTCTTTCTCTGACTTCACACACTTCCATTTTATGACTTCACACACCTCCATTCTATGACTTCACACACCTACATTCTGTGACTTCACACACCTCCATTATATGACCTCACACACCCTCATTCTATTGTTTCCCACACCTCCATTCTATGAATTCACACATACATTTTGACTTCACACACCTCCAATATATGACTGCAAACACCTCAATTCTGTGACTTCACACACCTCCATTCTATGAGTTCGTACCATCCATTCTGTGACTTCACACATCTCCATTCTATGACTTCACACACTTCCATTCTATGACTTCATACACCTCCATTCTGTGACTTTACATACCTCCATTCTGAGTTCACACACCTCCATTCTGTGACTTCACACACCTCCATTCTGTGACTTCCCACACCTCCATTCTGTGACTTCACACACCTCCATTCTATGACTTCACACACCTCTATTCTGACGTCACACACCTCCATTCTATGACTTCACACACCTCCATTCTGACTTCACACACCTCCATTCTATGACTTCGCACACCTCTATTCTGACTTCACACACCTCCATTCTGTGACTTCACACACCTCCATTCGATGACTTCACACACCTACATTCTTTGACTTCACACACAACTATTTTGACTTCACACCTCCATTCTGTGACTTCACACACTTACATTTGTGACTTCTCACACCACCTTTTTGACTTCACACATCTCCATTCTGTGACTTCACACACCTCCATTCTGTGATTTCACACAGCTCCATTCTGTGACTTCACCCACCTCCATTCTATGACTTCACACACCTCCATTCTATGACATCACACACCACCGTTCTATGACTTCACACACCTCCATTCTATGACTTCCTACACATGCATTCTGACTTCACACACCTCCATTGTATGTCTTCACACATCTTCTTTCTGTAACTTCCCACACTTCCAATGTTTGACTTCACAAACCACCATTCCATGACTTCACACACCTCCATTCTATGAGTTCACACAGCTCCATTCTTTGACTTCACACACCTCCATTTTGACTTCACACACCTACATTCTGTGACTTCACACACCTCCATTTGTGACTTCACACACGACCATTTTGATTTCACACACCACCATTCTGTGACTTCACACACCTCCATTCTTTGACTTCACACACCTCCGTTTTGACTTCACACACTTCCATTCTGTGACTTCACACACCTCCATTCGGTGACTACACACACCACCATTGTTTGACTTCACACACCTCCATTCTTTGACTTCACACACCTCCATTCTATTACTTCACAAACATCCATTCTATGAGTTCAACACCAAAATTTTGTCTTCACCCACCTCCATTCTATGACTTCACACACCTTCATTCTTAATTCAGAAACATCCATTCTATGACTTCACACATCTCCATTCTATGACTTCGCAAACCTCCATTCTGTGACTTCACACACCTCCATTCTGACTTTACACACCT
Organism: Megascapheus bottae; assembly: GCF_031878675.1. Classification (NCBI taxonomy): domain Eukaryota; kingdom Metazoa; phylum Chordata; class Mammalia; order Rodentia; family Geomyidae; genus Megascapheus; species Megascapheus bottae. The sequence goes on along the minus strand of NW_028327434.1, from coordinate 6,431 downwards.
TCATTCTATGACTTCAAACACTTCCATTCTTTGACTTCACACACCTCCGTTCTATTATTTCACAAACATCCATTCTATGAGTTCAACACCAAAATTTTGTCTTCACACACCTCCATTCTATGACTTCACACACCTTCATTCTTAATTCAGAAACATCCATTCTATGACTTCACACACTTCCATTCTATGACTTCGCAAACCTCCATTCGGTGACTTCACACACCTCCATTCTGACTTCACACACCTCCATTCTATGACTTTACACACTTCCATTCTATGACTTCACACACCTCCATTCGGTGACTTCACACACCTCCATTCTGTGACTTCACACACCTCCATTCTATGACTTCACACACCAACATTCTGTGATTTAACTCACCTCCATTCTATGATTTCACAAATCCATTTTGACTTCACACACCTAAAATATATGACTTCATACCCGTCCATTCTCTGACTTCACTCACCTCCATTCTATGACTTCACACACCTCCTTTCTGTGACTTCACCCACCTCCATTCTGTGACTTCACATACCTCCATTCTATGACTTCACAAACCTCCATTCTGTGACTTCACACAACTCCATTCTGTGACTTCACAAACCTCCATTCTCTGATTTCTCACACCTCAATTCTATGACTTCACACATCTCCAGTTTATGACGTCACACACCTCTATTTTGACTTCAAACACCTCCATTATGTGACTTCACACACATCCCTTCTGTGACTTCACACACCTCCATTCTATGACTTCACACACCTTCATTCTGTGACTTCACACACCTCCATTCTATGACTTCACACACTTCCATTCTATGATTTCACATACCTCCATGCGATGACTTCACACACCTCCATTCTTGACTTCACACACCTCCATTCTGAGTTCACAGACCTCCACTCTGTGACTTCACAAACCTCCATTCTATGATTTCACACACTTCCATTCTATGACTTCACACACCTCCATTTTATGACGTCACACACCTCCATTTTGGCTTCTCACACCTCCATTCTGTGACTTCACACACCTCCATTCGATGACTTCACACACTTCCTTCTTTGACGTCACACACCTCCATTCTATGAGTTCACACACCTCCATTCTATGACTTCACACACCTCCATTCTGACATCACACACCTCCATTCTATGACTTCACAGACCTCGAATATGTGACTTCAATCACCTCCACTCTAATACTTCACACTCCCCCAATCTATGACTTCCCACACCTCCTTTCTATGACTTCACCCACCAACATTTTATGACTTCACACACCTCCATTCTGTGACTTCACACACCTCCATTCTATGAGTTCATACCTTCCATTCTGTGACTTGACAGACCTCCATTCTATGACTTCACACACTTCCATTCTATGACTTCACACACCTCCATTCTGTGACTTTACACACCTCCATTCTGACTTCACACACCTCCATTCTGTGACGTCACACACCTCCATTCTGTGACTTCACACACCTCCATTCTGACTTCCCACACCTCCATTATGTGACTTCACACACCTCCATTCTATGATTTCACACACCTCCATTCTATTACTTCACCCACCTCCATTCTATGACTTCACACCTCCATTCTGACTTCACTCACCTCCATTATGTCACTTCACACACCTCTATTCTGTGACTTCACACACCTCCATTCTATGACTTCGCAAACCTCGATTCGGTGACTTCACACACCTCCATTCTGACTTCACACACCTCCATTCTATGACTTCACACACTTCCATTCTATGACTTCACACACCTCCATTCTGTGACTTTACACACCTCCATTCTGTGACTTCACACACATCCATTCTATGACTTCACACACCAACATTCTATGATTTAACACACCTCCATTCTATGATTTCACACATCAATTTTGACTTCACACACCTAAAATATATGACTTCATACCCGTCCATTCTCTGACTTCACACACCTCCATTCTATGACTTCACACACCTCCTTTCTTTGACTTCACCCACCTCCATTCTGTGACTTCACATACCTCCATTCTATGACTTCACAAACCTCCATTCTGTGACTTCACACACCTCCATTCTGTGACTTCACAAACCTCCATTCTCTGATTTCTCACACCTCAATTCTATGACTTCACACACCTCCAGTTTATGACGTCACACACTTCTATTTTGACTTCACACACCTCCATTATGTGACTTCACACACATCCCTTCTGTGACTTCACACACCTCCATTCTATGACTTCACACACCTTCATTCTGTGACTTCACACACCTCCATTCTATGACTTCACACACTTCTATTCTATGATTTCACATACCTCCATGCTATAACTTCACACACCTCCATTCTGTGACTTCACACACCTCCATTCTGAGTTCACACACCTCCACTCTGTGACTTCACAAACCTCCATTCTATGATTTCACACACCTCCATTCTATGACTTCACACACCTCCATTTTATGACGTCACACACCTCCATTTTGGCTTCTCACACCTTCATTCTGTGACTTCACACACCTCCATTCTATGACTTCACACACTTCCTTTGTGACGTCACACACCTCCATTCTATGAGTTCACACACCTCCATTCTATGACTTCACACACCTTCATTTTGACTTCACACACCTCCATTCTATGACTTCACAGACCTCGAATATGTGACTTCACTCACCTCCACTTTAATACTTCACACTCCTCCAATCTATGACTTCCCACACCTCCTTTCTATGACTTCACCCACCTTCATTTTATGACTTCACACACCTCCATTCTGTGACTCACACACCTCCATTCTGTGACTTCCCACACCTCCATTCTGTTACTTCACACTCCTCCATTCTATGACTTTACACACCTCTATTCTGACGTCACACACCTCCATTCTATGACTTCACACACCTCCATTCTGACTTCACACACCTCCATTCTATGACTTCGCACACCTCTATTCTGACTTCACACACCTCCATTCTGTGACTTCACACGCCTCCATTCGATGACTTCACACACCTACATTCTTTCACTTCACACACAACCATTTTGACTTCACACCTCCATTCTGTGACTTCACACACTTACATGTGTGACTTCTCACACCACCTTTTTGACTTCACACATCTCCATTCTGTGACTTCACACACCTCCAATCTGTGACTTCACACACCTCCATTCTGTGACTTCACACACCTCCATTCTGTGATTTCACACACCTCCCTTCCGTGACTTCACCCACCTCCATTCTATGACTTCACACACCTCCATTCTATGACATCACACACTTCCACTCTATGACTTCACACACCACCATTCTATGACTTCAAACACCTCCATTCTATGACTTCCCACACATGCATTCTAACTTCACACACCTCCATCTATGACTTCACACACCTTCATTCTGACATCACACACCTCCATTCTATGACTTCACAGACCTCGAATCTGTGACTTCACTCACCTGCACTTTATGACTTCACACTCCTCCATTCTATGACTTCACACACCTTAATTCTTACTTCAGAAACATCAGTTCTATGACTTCACACAACTCCATTCTGTGACTTCACACACCTCCATTCTGAGTTCACACAACTCCATTCGGTGACTTCTCACACCTCCATTCTCACTTCACACACCTCCATTCTATGACTTCACACACTTCCATTCTATGACTTCACACACCTCCATTCTGTGACTTCACACACCTCCATTCTGTGTTCGCACACTTCCATTCTGTGACTTCACACACCTCCATTCTGTGACTTCACACACCTCTTTCTCTGACTTCACACACTTCCATTTTATGACTTCACATACCTCCATTCTATGACTTCACACACCTACATTCTGTGACTTCACACACCTCCATTATATGACCTCACACACCCTCATTCTATTGTTTCCCACACCTCCATTCTATGAATTCACACATACATTTTGACTTCACACACCTCCAATATATGACTGCAAACACCTCAATTCTGTGACTTCACACACCTCCATTCTATGAGTTCGTACCATCCATTCTGTGACTTCACACATCTCCATTCTATGACTTCACACACTTCCATTCTATGACTTCATACACCTCCATTCTGTGACTTTACATACCTCCATTCTGAGTTCACACACCTCCATCTGTGACTTCACACACCTCCATTCTGTGACTTCCCACACCTCCATTCTGTGACTTCACACACCTCCATTCTATGACTTCACACACCTCTATTCTGACGTCACACACCTCCATTCTATGACTTCACACACCTCCATTCTGACTTCACACACCTCCATTCTATGACTTCGAACACCTCTATTCTGACTTCACACACCTCCATTCTGTGACTGCACACACCTCCATTCGATGACTTCACACACCTACATTCTTTGACTTCACACACAACCATTTTGACTTCACACCTCCATTCTGTGACTTTACACACTTACATTTGTGACTTCTCACACCACCTTTTTGACTTCACACATCTCCATTCTGTGACTTCACACACCTCCATTCTGTGACTTCACACAGCTCCATTCTGTGACTTCACCCACCTCCATTCTATGACTTCACACACCTCCATTCTATGACTTCACACACCTCCATTCTATGACATCACACACCACCGTTCTATGACTTCACACACCTCCATTCTATGACTTCCTACACATGCATTCTGACTTCACACACCTCCATTGTATGTCTTCACACATCTTCTTTCTGTAACTTCCCACACTTCCAATGTTTGACTTCACAAACCACCATTCCATGACTTCACACACCTCCATTCTATGAGTTCACACAGCTCCATTCTTTGACTTCACACACCTCCATTTTGACTTCACACACCTACATTCTGTGACTTCACACACCTCCATTTGTGACTTCACACACGACCATTTTGATTTCACACACCACCATTCTGTGACTTCACACACCTCCATTCTTTGACTTCACACACCTCCGTTTTGACTTCACACACTTCCATTCTGTGACTTCACACACCTCCATTCGGTGACTACACACACCACCATTGTTTGACTTCACACACCTCCATTCTTTGACTTCACACACCTCCATTCTATTACTTCACAAACATCCATTCTATGAGTTCAACACCAAAATTTTGTCTTCACACACCTCCATTCTATGACTTCACACACCTTCATTCTTAATTCAGAAACATCCATTCTATGACTTCACACACCTCCATTCTATGACTTCGCAAACCTCCATTCTGTGACTTCACACACCTCCATTCTGACTTCACACCCCTTCATTCTATGACTTCAAACACTTCCATTCTTTGACTTCACACACCTCCGTTCTATTAGTTCACAAACATCCATTCTATGAGTTCAACACCAAAATTTTGTCTTCACACACCTCCATTCTATGACTTCACACACCTTCATTCTTAATTCAGAAACATCCATTCTATGACTTCACACACTTCCATTCTATGACTTCGCAAACCTCCATTCGGTGACTTCACACACCTCCATTCTGACTTCACACACCTCCATTCTATGACTTTACACACTTCCATTCTATGACTTCACACACCTCCATTCGGTGACTTCACACACCTCCATTCTGTGACTTCACACACCTCCATTCTATGACTTCACACACCAACATTCTGTGATTTAACTCACCTCCATTCTATGATTTCACAAATCCATTTTGACTTCACACACCTAAAATATATGACTTCATACCCGTCCATTCTGTGACTTCACTCACCTCCATTCTATGACTTCACACACCTCCTTTCTGTGACTTCACCCACCTCCATTCTGTGACTTCACATACCTCCATTCTATGACTTCACAAACCTCCATTCTGTGACTTCACACAACTCCATTCTGTGACTTCACAAACCTCCATTCTCTGATTTCTCACACCTCAATTCTATGACTTCACACACCTCCAGTTTATGACGTCACACACCTCTATTTTGACTTCAAACACCTCCATTATGTGACTTCACACACATCCCTTCTGTGACTTCACACACCTCCATTCTATGACTTCACATACCTTCATTCTGTGACTTCACACACCTCCATTCTATGACTTCACACACTTCCATTCTATGATTTCACATACCTCCATGCGATGACTTCACACACCTCCATTCTTGACTTCACACACCTCCATTCTGAGTTCACAGACCTCCACTCTGTGACTTCACAAACCTCCATTCTATGATTTCACACACCTCCATTCTATGACTTCACACACCTCCATTTTATGACGTCACACACCTCCATTTTGGCTTCTCACACCTCCATTCTGTGACTTCACACACCTCCATTCGATGACTTCACACACTTCCTTTGTGACGTCACACACCTCCATTCTATGAGTTCACACACCTCCATTCTATGACTTCACACACCTCCATTCT
>NW_028327433.1:0-148018 GCF_031878675.1 Megascapheus bottae | reverse complement strand
TTTCGGTATAAATCGCTTATCAGTGGATATATTAGGCTGGTCTATAACTGCACAAAAACAAAGACTGATAACACCAATCAAAACTTCTGAAGCTGGATCCTTCTTTGTCACCTTGCACTAGAATTAACTCCAAATGGATCAAAGACCTGGAAGTAAAAGTTGACACACTGAAAACTCTACAGGAAGGAATAGGAGATACACTAGGCCTCCATGGCACAGGTCGAAACTTTCTTAATAAGGACCAAGAATCACAACAAATCAGAGAAAGGCTGGATAAGTGGGGCTGCATTAAACTTCATAGCTTTTGTATCGCAAAGGACATAGCAAATAAACTAATCAGGAAGCCTACAGAGTGGGAAAAGATCTTCACCAACCAAACAACGGACAAAGGCCTCATATCTAAAATATATCAACAACTCAAAAAATTGAATCACTCCAAAACTAACCTCCAAAGTAACAACCATCCCAGTTAAAAATGGGCCAAAGACTTAAAGAGAGTCTTCTCTGAAGAAGAAACAAAAATGGCCTATAGACACATGAAGAAATGCTCAACATCTCTGGTCATAAAATAAATGCAAATCAAAACAACTCTAAGATTCCACCTCACTCCAGCTAGAATGGCCAGTATCAGGAAAATGAATGACAACAGATGATGGAGGGGATGTGGCCAGGAGGGATCACTACTACACTGTTGGTGGGAGTGCAAACTCGTTCAACCACTATGGAAAGCAGTGTGGCAGTGCCTCAGAAGGCTAAACATAGAACTCCCCTATGATCCAGCAATTCCACTACTTGGCATTTACCCAACCACCCAGAAACAAGGGCATACTAAACCCACTAGCACAACAATGTTTATTGCAGCACTATTCACCATAGCAAAGATATGGAACCAACCTAGATGCCCCTCAGTTGATGAGTGGATCAACAAGTTGTGGTATTTGTACACAATGGAATTCTATGCTGCTGTCAGAAAGAATGACATCGCCCCATTAGTTAGGAAATGGAAAGACTTAGAAAAAATCATATTAAGTGAAGTAAGCCAGACTCAAAGGAACTTAGGCTCAGTGGTTTCCCTCATTCGTCATAATCAGTAGAACCTTGGGCTCTACTAGCAGGGATTTGCAATAGAGCAAAATCTTGATACATAAGGCCATATAATGTGAAGCTAATTGAAAGGACCTCCAGGATAGTGAAACAAAAGCCATATAATGAATGATTGTTGTCTTTAATGTACTATGTTGTCTCTCATCTCCTTTGCTGTCCCTTGGTTATCTCATATTGGTATAGTATCTCACTTTGTTATCTGATATATTGAATTTATTTGTATTTGGATATTTGAAATTTGATAGGGTAGTGGGGAAAACCAAGATGGGTGGGGGGTGTGGGGAGGGAGGGAAACAGGTACCAAGACATGTGAAAGGGTATCAATGTATGTGAATTAATGCACCTTCTATCTGGCAAATTTCAAATAACAAAGTACAACTAAATTCAATATATCAGATAAAAAAGTGAGATACTGTAACAATATGAGATGACCAAGGTACAGCGAAGGAGATGAGAGACAACATAGTACATTAAGGACAACAATCATTCAATATATGGCTTTTGTTTCAATATCCTGGAGGTCCTTTCAATTAGCTTCATACTATATGGCCTTATGTATCATTATATTGCTCTGTTGCAGATCTCTGCTAGTAGAGCCCAAGGTTTCTACAGATCATGACGAATGAGGGAAACCATTCAGCCTAAGTTCCTTTGAATCTGGCTGACTTCACTTAATATGATTTTTTCTCTGATTTGTTGTGATTTTTTGTCCTTATTAAGAAAGTTTCGACCTGTGCCAAGGAGGCCTAGTGTATCTCCTATTCCTTCATGTAAACTTTTCAGTGTGTCAGCTTTTACCTCCAGGTCTTTGATCCATTTGGAGTTGATTCTAGTGCAGTGTGACAAAGAAAGATCCAACTTAATTTTCTGTAGGTGCTTAACCAGTTCTGCCAGCACAACTTGTTGAAGAGGCTGTCTTTTTTCCATTCTATTTTTTTGGCTCCCTTCTCAAAGATTAGGTGGCCATAGGTCTGTGGTTTAATATCTGGGTCCTCAGTTCTTCAGGCCTGTTCTTGTGCCAGTACAAACCTGTTTTGAGCATTATAGCTCTGTAAAAGTGTCTAAAGTTTGGAATTGAAATTTCTCCAGCGCTGTTCTTTCTGCTAAGAAGTGTTTTTGCTATATGGGGTCTTTTATTATTCCATATGAAATTTTGAATTGCTTCTTCTATTTCTTTAAAGAATGCCATTGGGATATTGATGGGTATTGCATTGAATTTGTAGATAGCCCTTGGCAATATTTTCATTTTCACAATGTTGATTCTTCCAATCCAGGAACATGGGAGGTTTTTCCATTTCCTTAGTTCGAATTTAATTTCCTTTTTTAGGGTTTTAAAGTTTTCATCGAAAAGGTCCTTTACATTCTTAGTTAAGCTAATTCCTAGGTACTTTATTTTCTTTGGGGCTATTGTGAAAGGAGTTACGTTCCTGATTATTGCCTCATTCCTCTCACAGTTAGCGTAAAGGAAGGCAGTTGATTTTTGGGGGTTGATTTTATAGCCTGCTACTCTTCCAAAATTTTGGATCAATTCAAGGAGCTTGGGAGTAGAATCTATAGGATTCTTTAAATAGAGAATCATGTCATCTGCAAAGAGGGATATTTTTATTTCCTCTTTCCCTACTTGGATCCTCTTTATGCTCTTTCAAGAATACGTGATAGGAAGCTTCCAGGCAGATATGACATTTCCTATGTAGGATGTGGCCCATATCCGCTTTGTGGAGAACAATTGACTATGCGTATTTAGGTCCTACTCCCTGTCACCAAGTTTCTGGAATTTGCGGCATGTCTTGTGCAGCATTTCTATGAGCCTCACATCCATGATCAATGAACTCTGAGAGACTGGGGCCCGATTTGTGCATGTGATATGGGACAGTTGTTGCTTGTGAAGCACCAGTGCTCTTAGGGAAGCCATTGGATTGTGGTGATGTCAGGCTGGAAGTGGTTTATCAAATATGCAGCCTGGGGGGAGTGAGCAGAAGGAAGAGAGGGCAAGGCAACTTCAGGAGCGCCCATGAAAGCATTTGAGTTCTACACGTACCAGGAAGGCAAGTTTCAAGGAAGGCACTTGGAATATGATTTTCAAGTATCTTTCTCAGCTCCTGAATTTAGAACGGACTTTCCATCTGTAGAAGAAGGAATTGATCCCAGCACCAGTTCAGGCCCTGCCAGACAGGACAGCTGGGCACTTACCCCAGTCATCCTTCTCAGATGCCTTCACTTAGGCAGCTTTTATGGCAGCTCCCCTGACAGGAACATCCTGGAGTCCTTCCAAAAGGACATCCTCTTAATGTGCAATGACTGCATGCAGTGGCCTGGGACACAGCCAGTGGATATTCTTTTGAGGAAAGAGATAAGACTACTCTCAACTTTAGGAGAGCATGAAGGTGACGCGTTAAGACTCCAGAGAAGCAAAAGAACATTTCCCATCTGATTACCCTTATAAGAAAATAACAATTTTTCTTTCTTTTTTAAAATTTCACTGTCAGGATAATGTATAGAGGGGTTACAGTTACATTCATCGGGGAGTGTGTACATTACTTCTCGTACATTGATACACCTTCTCATGTTTTGGTCTTGGTTTCTCTGCCCTCACATCCTCGCAATCATCTTGTTTCCCCCCCTTCTCTTCCCTATTTCAAATGAAGAAATAAACATATATACAATATACAAGGTAACAAAGTCTGATACAGTAACAATATGAGATTAGCCATAAGGGAAGAAAAAAGCTAAATGACATAGTACATTAAGAACAACAATCACACAAGATAACTCATTTCCATATAATATTTTTTGCTAAATATTTTTTTATTTTTTATTGTTCGGAAATATATAGATGGGTTACCGTTATATTCGCCAGCTAGCAGGTGCATTACTACTCAGCCACTGATACCCCTTCTCAAGTTTTTGTCCCCACTTTAGTCTCCCCACTCCTCCCAAACATCTTGAGGAAAATAAACTTTTAGTGACAAATTTCACCTAGGAAAAATCACTGGGGGAATACTGACTCATTAGGTTACTAGAAATACATCCCAGAAAAGAGAAGACCAGACACATGGAGACACTGACACCTTCAAGTGTTTCGACCTAGGATCCAGATGAGGAGTGCAGTAGTGGAGCATGTACTTCCCATATGTGAGGCCTTCGGTTCTTGTCCCAGCAAAATAAACAGATAAAACATCAAACAAATCAGTTTATTTATGGGTATGGTCCCTGTAATTTCCAGTTCTCCTTGTTTTTGCAGATCTTTGAACCTTTGTTCCAGTTTCACAGATTCAGTATATACGTTAGGATGGAGATTCAGACCAGGAACTCTGTTCGCATCATTTGCTTTCTAATTAATGTCAGCAACAATTCTTCTCCTGTCCCACACAGGGTGTCATTCAAGGCCTCCTCTTTGTGCAGTGAATAATGTGTGAGTCTGAAGGGCCATTGGTGATTGGTTGTGGGAGAATTTCATGAGTAGCCCCACATGGGCATTCTGAAGGGAAAAACTCACCTGGACCTCTGTAGATCCTTACTCCTGACATTGGGGGCTGCTTTATGTGTCTAATTAGAGTTTGGACTCAAGTCTCTGCCTGGGGTGCAGGTATATTTGGAAGGAATGTATGGTGAGAATAACACCTGGATGCTGAGTAAAATTTCTTTGAATTAATGTAAACATTTAATTCCACAGGACAAGGAGATGGAGTAATATAGTTGAAATAATATACCAATGTAATTGCTTATTTTCTTTTTCTTTGGCAACCCTTTCCTGTCCCCATTGGAACAGATGGACAATTCTGAGCTCATCCCTTCAGGGAAGGGAAGTGTTAATGTAGAAAACTTCCTCAGAATTGTGTTCCAAAATGCTAAGTCTTTAGAAGACTACGGGTATTTGAGGGATGAAAGGAATAATTAGAAGCACAGATACACTGTAACAGTGTAACTGATAAATATCAGGATACAAAGTAACCAATGTGTTCATACATATGTTATGGTGTATGTGGGGTGGATACCATGGTCAAATGGGTGATTCAGGTTCTAGGAAAGGAGCATAATGGTGACATTTAATGAAGCTAATCAGAATGCTATAATTTAAGACTTAGCTTTGATTAGTGATTTACTTATTAGTGATCAATTTCTGGGATTTTCCACTTAGGTTTTTGCATTATAGGTTTGTGAAATCTTGGAAAGTAAAACTGTCTCGATAGGGAGAAATGCTGTGTAATTCTTTTGATGGATCCTGTCTCAGTTGTTTCTGGACCACTTGAGACAGGTGTGCAGTAAGTTTATTACAAGCACCTGCACAGGATAAAAAATTATTTCACAAAGAACTACTGGAATAATGACATATTGAAAAAGGCAAATGAATACTAGTTACAACAGTGACATTCTGAGTCATGTGCTGGTGGCTAACATATGTAAGTGCTAGTGACTCAGGAGGATGAGATCTGAGGATCAAGGTTATAAGCCATCCTGGGAGATTCTTCTCACCAGTTAATCAGCAGAAAGCTAGAAATGGAAGTGGCTCATGTAGAATGTCAACTTTGAGTGAAAAAGATGAGAGGCAAGAGTGAGAGGCCTAGGGTTTAAACCCCAGGATGCACACACACACACACACAAACACACACACACAGAGACACACACACACATGCACATACACCCAAACACACACACACAGACACACACACACACATGCACACACACACAAAATGATTATAGTCTGCAAGGTATGTTAGATGACTTTAAAAAGGATTTAGGGTAAGAGAAGTGAGATCAGAGAGGTAAAATCTAACTTAGGTGGGTTTCAATCCAAGGGACAGAAGGGCAGTATACTTAGGACAGCCTGATGTGATATGAATAAAGAAAGACTTAAAGATTGGCAGTAAGGAATTTACGTATGGTTCTTACTATAATTTGTATCAGAATGTTTCCTATAAGCCCATGTATTGAGCCTGTGCTAGAGGTATTATAATCACTAGGCGGTGAGGCCTAGTGAAAGAATCTTATTAGAGCTTGAAGAGAGTATTGGGACTCTAGGCATTCTGCTTCTTCTTTTCTTAAATCTCAGCCCTGAAGTGGTTGTGTTTCCTTTGCCCCATGTTCTGCCATTATGTGTGGCTTCACCAAAAGACCCACAATTAAAGGGTCAACAAAACAGGGCTGAAACTTACAAAATAAACCTTTCCTTTTATAAGTGATTGTCTCAGCACTTGCTTTTTGACAGCAATGTAAAACTGATTAACATAGTCCTTACACAGATTTTTTTTCCAGAGCTGAGGACTGAACTCAGGGCCTTACACTTGTCTGGCAAGGACTCTTCCGCTGAGCTAAATCCCCAGCCCCCTTGAAAAGTTTAAATAAATTATTGTTTGTCCAAGGTATTTTACTGTCTTGCAATATTCAGAGGACCTGAGAATGTAAAAGATGCCCACTTCTAGAGCCCACATCTAGATAGAGAGTTTTACCAAAGCATGATAGCAGATTTCCAGTGATGATTACTCATGGTAGTATGTTATTCCTTGCTCTCTTTGAGGTTCTCTCTTTCTTTCTGACTTGGGGTAATTATTTTTAAAAAGGTATACAATAAGAGAGACATTAGTTTTTCCAAAGATTATAGGAGCTTCCTCCTGTGTTTTGGAGTAGTAAAATTGAAATTAATTGGAAAATGACAGAATCAGAGATATGCTTTATATGCTTTAAGCAAAGGCCAGCTTATTAATCTAGTACATTTGTAACCTTCGTTCTGAAAACTATTATTAGCTGACTCAGATATTCCAGAATTCTGCTGCTATGTAACATGAATAAATTGTCCTACTGAGTTTCTGCAGATGACCTTAAAATTGCAAAAGGCACAAAAGTAAGAATATTTAACATTTTGTGTATTGTTAAGTGAAATCAATAATCTTTAACAAGTGCGTATAATTATTGTGTATAACAATATATATTATTATTATTGTTCTTATTTATTGTATTGGAATTCACAGCAACTAGGATTGAAATCTAAAGAATGGGGTCTTCTTTTTTATGAGAGTACTAGTTAGTCTTGCATTTGTTTTTGGAGAGCTAATCACTGTCATATGTTAGAACGACCAAGTGAGTGATATAATTTAGACAGCCTGTTGTCCTGCCAACTGCTCTTCCCTTCCCAAAAGCTTTACTACAATTTATGCATATATCACCCAGCAGTAACTTCTGACACAACTTGTTAGACCTTGTGTCCTTAACCTCATTCATCACCTATATAGGTTCTGTCTATTTACTTTTAGAACTTAAACTAATAAAAATAATAGAAAAATTAGGCTTCCTAATTGTATCTTGGACCTCCTGAAGCGCTCCCTAATTTTTCCTAGATTTGCATTGACTCATTTTCTGTTCTTTCTCTATAATAACTAAATAATCTTCAGCCCCGGAAATTCTCTACTCTGCATTGTCTAACCTGCTATCAAAGCTATCTACTTTATTTTTCATCTCCCTTGCTTCGAATTGCTCATTTTTTAAAAAAATTTTTATTATAATTAGTAAAAGGGTTACATGGTATTTGCCAGATAGAAGGTGCATTAATTCACATACATTGACACCCTTTCACATGTCTTGGTACCCATTTCCCTCCCCCCCACACCCCCCACCCGTCTTGGTTTTCCCCACTACCCTATCAAATTTCAAATATCCAAATACAAATAAATTCAATGTATCAGATAACAAAGTGAGATACTATACCAATATGAGATAACCAAGGGACAGCAAAGGAGATGAGAGACAACATAGTACATTAAGGACAACAATCATTCATTATGTGGCTTTTGTTTCAATATCCTGGAGGTCCTTTCAATTAGGTTCACATTATATGGCCTTATGTATCAAGACATTGCTCTATTGCAAATCTCTGCTAGTAGAGCCCAAGGTTTCTACTGATTATAACGAATGAGGGAAACCATTGAGCCTAAGTTCTTTAAAGTCTGGCTTACTTCATTTAATATGAGTTTTTCTAAGTCTTTTCATTTCCTAACAAATGGGGCGATGTCATTCTTTCTGAAAGCAGCTTAGAATTCCATTGTGTACAAATACCACAACTTGTTGATCCACTCATCAACTGAGGGACATCTAGGTTGGTTCCATATCTTTGCTATGGTGAATAGTGCTGCAATAAACATTGTTGTGTTAGTGGGTTTAGTATGTCTTTGTTTCTGGGTGGTTGGGTAAATGCCAAGTAGTGGAATTGCTGGGTCATAGGGGAGTTCTATGTTTAGCCTTTTGAGGCACTGCCACACTGCTTTCCATAGTGGTTGAACGAGTTTGCACTCCCACCAACAGTGTAGTAGAGATCCCTCCTGGCCACATCCCCTCCAGCATCTGTTGTCATTCGTTTTCCTGATCCTGGCCATTCTAACTGGAGTGAGGTGGAATCTTAGAGTTGTTTTGATTTGCATTTCTTTTATGACCAGAGATGTGGAGCATTTCTTCTTGTGTCTATAGGCCATTTTTGTTTCTTCTTCAGAGAAGACGATCTTTAAGTTTTTGGCCCATTTTTTAATGAGATGGTTGTTACTTTGGGGGTTAGTTTTGGAGTGATTCAATTTTTTGAGTTGTTGATATATTTTAGATATGAGTCCTTTGTCCATTGTTTGGTTGGTGAAGATCTTCTCCCACTCTGTAGGCTTCCTGATTAGTTTACTAGTTATTTCCTTTGCCATACAAAATCTCTGCAGTTTAATGAAGTCCCACTCATCCAGCCTTTCTCTGATTTGTTGAGATTCTTGGTCCTTATTAAGAAAGATTCGACCTGTGCCAAGGAGGCCTAGTGTATCTCCTATTCCTTCCTGTAGAGTTTTCAGTGTGTCAGCTTTTACCTCCAGGTCTTTGATCCATTTGGAGATAATTCTAGTGCAAGGTGACAAAGAAGGATCCAGCTTTAGTTTTCTGCAGCTGCTTAACCAGTCCTGCCAGCACAACTTTTTGAAGAGGCTGTCTTTCTTCCATTCCATTTTTTTGGTTCCCTTGTCAAAGATTAGGTGGCCATGGGTCTGTGGTTTAATATCTGGGTCCTCAGTTCTATTCCATTGGTCTTCAGGCCTGTTCCTGTGCAAGTACCAAGCTGTTTTGAGAATTACAGCTCTGTAATAGAGTCTAAAGTTTGGAATTGAAATTCCTCCTATGCTGTTCTTTCTGCTAAGAAGTGTTTTTGCTATATGGGGTCTTTTATTATTCCATATGAAATTTTGGATTGCCTCTTCTATTTCTTTAAAGAATGACATTGGGATGTTGATGGGTATTGCATTGAATTTGTAGATAGCTCTTGACAAGATTGTCATTTTCACAATGCTGATTCTTCCAATCCTGGAGCATGGGAGGTTTTTCCATTTCCTTAGGTCTGCTTTAATTTCCTTTTTTAGGGTTTTAAAATTTTCGTCAAAAAGGTCCTTTACATTCTTAGTTAAGCTTATTCCTAGGTACTTTATTTTCTTTGAGGCTATTGTGAAAAGAGATTCTTTCCTGATTATGGCCTCTTTCCTCTCTCTGTTGGCGTAAAGGAAGGCAGTTGAGTGTTGAGGGTTGATTTTATAGCCTGCTACACTTCCAAAGCTTTGAATCAGCTCAAGGAGCCTGGGAGTAGAGTCTATAGGATTCTTTAAATACAGAATCATGTCATCTGCAAAGAGGGATAGTTTTATTTCCTCTTTCCCTACTTGGATCCCCTTTATGCTTGCTTCTTGCCTTATTGCACTGGCTAGGAATTCTAGTACTATGTTAAAGAGGAGTGGAGAGAGTGGGCATGCTTGTCTCGTTCCTGATTTTAGAGGGAATGGCTTTAGATTTTCATCATTAAGTGTAATACTAGCAGTAGGTTTCTCGTACACAGCCTTTATTACACTGCGGAATATTCCATGGATTCCTAGTTTCTCCAGAGCTTTTAACATAAAGGGGTGTTGCATCTTGTCAAATGCAAATTCCGCATCTATTAAGACAATCATGTGATTTTTGTCTTTGCCCCCGTTGATGTGTTGAATTATATTAATTGATTTGCGTATGTTGAACCAGCTTTGCCTCCCTGTGATGAATCCAGTTTGACCATAGTGTATAATTTTTTTGATGAGTTGTTGTAGACGGTTGGCCAGTATTTTGTTGACAAGTTTTGCATCGATGTTCATCAAAGATATAGGCCTATAGTTCTCTTTCTTTGATGAATCTCTGTCTGGTTTGGCGAAGAGAGTTATACTGGTTTCATAGAATGAGTTTGGTAAGGAATCTTCATTTTCAATTTCACTGAAGAGCTTGAGGAGTATTGGTGTGAGCTCTGCTTTGAAGACCTTATAGAATTCAGCTGTGAATCCATCTGGCCCAGGGCTTTTCTTAGGTGGAAGTTCTCTAATTGCCATTTCTATTTCAGAGCTTAAAATAGGCCTGTTGAGTTGGCTTAGTTCTTCTTGTTTTCGTGTGGGTAAGTTAATATTGGCTAGGAATTCATCCATTTCATCTAGATTCTCAAATTTGTTGGCATAAAGGTTTGAGAAGTATTCCCTCATGATATTCTGGATCTTGGTAATTTCTGTCGTGTATTACCATATTCATCTGCGATTTTGTTTATTTCGATATGCTCTCTTCTTGTTTTGGTAAGATTTGCTAAGGGGTTGTCAATTTGTTAATTCTTTCAAAGAACGAACTCCTTGTTTTTTGATTCTTTCTATAGTTTTTTTTGGATTCCAAATCATTTAATTCTGCTTTGATTTTAATAATTTGCTTTCTTCTACTGGGATTAGGGTTGGTTTGTTGCTCTTTTTCCAGGAGCTTAAGGTGAGACATTAACTTGTGTGTTTTCAAATTTTCCAACTTGTTGTTGTAGGCACTCATAGCTATAAATTTTCCTCTGAGTACTGCCTTTACTGTGTCCCAAAGGAGTTGGTATTTTGTGTGCTCCTTACCGTTAAATTTCACAAACTGTTGGATTTCTGTTCTGATCTCTTCGATGACCCATTGGTGATTCAAAAATGTGTTGTTCAGTCTCCATGAGTTACAGGGTTTTCGTTGGTGGAGATGTGTGTTCAGTTCCAATTTGATGCCTTTGTGGTCTGAGAGCTATCAAACCATGGATCATGTTCCTCTTTGTCTGGGAGAAATGACTCCAAAGATGAAATTTGAATGGTGAGGAAAAGATGATGATGTACTCAGGAAATTTCTCCTAAACAAATGCTCATGTGGAAGTAGGATGGGGGCTGGGCATATCTGAGGCAGACCATAAGGGGGCCTCTCATGGCATTGGGAATGTTCCTTGCGACTTCAGGCATGCAGCAGGGTGTTTTAGATGGCCATTGTGAGATGGATGGAATAAGACTGGAGACAAGATGAATGCTGGGATCCTGCAATGCTCTTGCATGAGTGGCTGTTGGCTCACCTGAAAGAACTAATTATGTCTAAAATAGAAATCAGGAATTTGTTTTGATTAGATAATACCTGTAATCCGAGGCATATTCAGGATCCTGATCTTAGTATTGTGGTTTCAAACCAACCCAGCAAAGGGAAAAATGCATGAGACTCTTACTCCCAGTTTAGAGCAAGAACAAAGATTGAAGTAGAGCTGTGGCTCAAAAGCTAGAGTGCTACCTCGAGCAGAGAAAAGCTAAGAAAAATCTCCAGGTCTTGAGTTCAAGGCCAGGAATGAAAGAAGGAAGGTAAAAAAAGGGAAGTATGTGAGGAAGGGAAATATATAAATGAAAGAGAGAAGGAACTAGAAATTTAAAACTAGAGAATATTTAAAAGTCATCAGTCCTTCTAAGAAAAATGTTGGAGTATGGGTTCTATATGTGGTGAACTGGAAGCCCAGCAGTGACTTGGTAACCAAAGAGTCACCATGATGAGCAAAGGATAGAAATCTGCATGAGCCTCTTAGCGGATGGAGTCACAGAAGAGAACCTCAGCTCCCCTCCCATAGTTAGAAGTATATAGAGATGGGGAAGTTGGCATCACCTTGATGTCCTTGTGTCCATGGAGACTGGAAGCCATTGCTCTGTGAAAGCACAATGTTCTGGTTACTGAGCTGAGAGGCTGAGGAGAACCAAGTCCTGGCCATGAAGAAATCAGGGCGGCAGCAGAGCAACTCTGCTGCAGTGTGTGCCTGCTTGGCTGTTCTTATTCTGTGGTGGATCAGGCCGGAGCGGGTGATAGTAACTGTTTTGTGGTCACAAGCCCGTCACCAAGAGCTTCCTCTGGGATCCTCATAAGCTACAGGGTGGCTGGTGGTGGGATGTGTGTGGGGTGGAAGTGACAGAGGGATGGACGCATGGCAAGGTGGGTGAAGATATGAGAGGAATGATGAGAGCCCAGTTCATTGGTTTCCAAGGTTAATGGGTGGGAGGTAGAGAGGCATGATGGAGGAAAGATGGAGGCAGGGGAAGGTGGTGACAGAGTGAGGCCATCTGTAGTGCCAGCCTGGCCATCATCTGAAGCCCATAGGCAGCTTCCTGATCCCTCACTTTGTCCTGCTCCTTGTGGAGGGAATGTCACGTGTACCCAGAGCTAGGGGTGGGGCAACGTTAGTAGCACCTGGAGGACCATTGCCCTCTACCTGGGTGAGGGGTGATTATGGCTCCCATGCTGGGTGTCCTGATAGCTATGGAACAGATCTCTCCTTAGCTACCACAGTCAGTGGCTGCTCTCCATCTAGGGTTAGGGCACCTGCTCAGCCATCAGGACACCCCATGCCAGGACAGAGGCCTACAATTCAGATGGCAGCACAGGGGTGAAGATGATCTCACCGTAGCCCTAGTTACATGGCTGTCCCTGCATGAAGGACAGGATGAGCTGGGGGAAGATGTTCTCTGTGTTTTTCCACAGCCTATCCCGGCCTCTTCTTGTGTCTGATTAGACCAAGAGAGTACCAGGTTCCCTCTCATAGTCCTGGTTCTTTTTCTTTTACAGTCATGAGGCTTGAACTCAGGTCCTGGGTACTGTCCCTGAGCTCTTTTGCTCAAGGTTGATGCTCTACCATTTGAACCGTAGTGCCATTTCCAGCTTTTCCTTTTCATGTGGATCTCTGATATCTCCAGTGCTGTGCCTGCAGGGAGGCACTCACCCCACAGACAGAGCCACCTCTGCCGTGACTGTGACTGCCCACAACCCTCACACCCACTCCTTGCACACCCCTCGACTCCAGTTTTTGCTCCTCTTGGACTGGGTGTCCAGCCTACCCCTTCCTACACTCACAAAGGGTCTACAATTGTCTTCCCAGGGTCCTTTCTTCTGCCAGCCAGAGTACAGATTGTGCACATCTTGACGATCACAGAGCTCAAAGCCAAAGGCTGAGATGCAGAAGGGGGTGGCCCGGAAGCTGCACAGGGCCCATGGATCATCCTGTGCATCCCCCAGCCTGTGACTTCCCCCACCCCCTTGGCAGGGAAGCTCCATGCCCACATCCTGATCCCTGGTCCCCTCCAATTCCATTCTCCCTTGGATTTTGCAGACTGTCTACCATCAGGATCTAAAATTCTATTCATCACTTTATGTCCTTATCACTGATTTGCTACTTTGGCAGGATCTCCCCGTGCCTGGAGAGTGGGCATGTCATGTACTCTCTGTGGAGAATTTGCCCCAGGAGAAGAAATATGCACTTCATGTGAGTGTTGGACAGGGCAGGAGGGCTCCCTAGGATCAGAAGCCACAGGAGGGGTGCAGATGGGGGAATGCTAGAGGCCCCAGGGGACAGTGGGAGTTAGGGCACAGTTGGTTCCTTCTGCAGGGTTGACACCGCTTCACAAACCCAACAGAATGAGGTTCACATTACAGATGTCAGAGACAGTGCAGATTGCCAATGGGCGCAGGGGTCACTGTCACCCCCAGATGCTGGCTGCATGCTGGGATGCACGCAGAGGTGGTTTCAAGATCAGATAATGAGGATGTTGCAGGGTGTAACCATTCTTTTCAGATGGCTCTCTACCTCTCTTGAGCTTCATCTCTATCTTTGGCTTTTTCTTGGCAGTTACCTGGAAATGAGAGTTTCATGGACTTTCCTTTCTGGACTGGCTTCAAACAGAAGCTATGCACAGTTTTCAAACCATACCCTACTGAAGAAGGGAAGCTTGATCTGGTGCTTAACTGGGTTGCACTTTGGCTCCGTTTGCTATGCCTCACGGGAGGGGGCTCATCATTTGTAGACTAAGATCTCTTGACCTTCAAAGCAAAATGCTACCTGAAAGTTCAGGGTCCCAGCCTATGTGTTGGGCCTGGGTGAATACATTCGCTGTTATGCTGGGTCATCAACCCATGTTTTAAGCTGGAAGTAGGCAGTGCCACATTTGATACGAACATCTGCCAGAGATTGTCACCTCATGAAAGCAGATTCTAAATTTGTATTCCATTTCCTGTGGTGGAGAAATCCCCTCCAAGTTAGACAGGCTCACATCCACATGCAGGTCACACTCCTAATGCACCCTTGAGTGTCCTCATGGTATTGGGATCTAAGTTTGTAGGGAATGCTGGTTTAGTCCATGAATTAGCTGGACAAGTGATGACAATCGTGTTGTGGATTAATATGAGAACAATTTAAGAAGCCCTGGAGGAGCATCAACCTGACCCTCTGTGGTGCTATAAATCTGATAGGATGTTCCAGACTGAGAAACAATCACATGGCTTTGTGTTTGGCATCCAGACAAGTGAGTGCATGTCTTAGCTGTCAGCCAATACAGAGGAGGACATGAATAAGTGGGTGGAAAGCATCTGTCAGACCCCTGTCTTGGGTCAGGTGGAGATAACATAGGAAAGTAGATACCATGGCTGTGGTGGGGCCAAAAAAAGGGTAAAAGAGGCAAAGGAACCAGGTACTGGTAGCTCAAGACTGTCATCCTAGCTACTCAGGAGTTTGAGATCTGAGGATCACAATTCAAAGCCAGCCCAGGACAGAAACTCCATGAGACTCTTATCTGCAAAAACTACTGAATGCAAGAAGCTCAAGCTCAGTGACAGCATCCAGGTCTAGCGTTCAAAACCCAGGACCGGCAGAAAAAAGTATCAGAGGACAAGAAGCTGGCCAAAAGTTAGAGGGACTCTATCTTTACAAACAATACAATGGTAAGTTGCACTCAGAAGACTTGCACAAAATCTGGAAATGCCTGAGACCTATCTATGTATGTTTCCTGTTTGTCTAAATACATATGTTCATGCATTTATATATTAGTATAGAGAGACAGATCAATACATATGACTATACATATATACATAGCCAGACACTTATGGGTGGGTGGTATACTGTGTGAGAGTTTGTGTTCGTGTTTTGTGGATGGCTATCTCTGTTTAAGAAAGATAGAAAATATGTAAATATCTTTAAAAAAACTTGATAAAATATAGAGAGACATAAGCTCTTGAGGGAATCTGAAATGACAAGATTATTCACAGGCACGTTTATCCTTATGGATTCCTCAGCAAGTTTTAATTTTTTTCATTATTTTCTTTCTTTTTTTGAACCAGTGCTAAGGATTTCTCTCAGGGACCAGGTGCTGCCAATTACTAATTTTCTCATGGCTGGTACAAGAGGAATTAAGCCACAGTTCCACTTTTGCCTAATTTATTCGTGCTTAACTGAAGATAAAGATTTCTATCAGTGACTTTCTTTCAGGGGCTGGATTCTAACGAGGATCCCCAGACCTCAGCCTTCTCTATAGCTACAATTAACAATATGAGAACCCAGCACTGTGTTCCAATGCACAGGGCAAGTAATTGAGTGAATCTCTCAACATCAATTAGCTATAATAAGCTAGAAGTGAAAGACCAATTCCTTTGAGGAAAAGATGCTGAGGGTTATCACACAGGCCCTATGAGTAAGCCCTAAACCCTGTACACATGTGTGCATGCACACATTGCAGATACACACACACATGCACACACACAATATCTCAGGCAATATTGTATATTTAATTAGTATCCAAAGATTGGACAACAGGATAGCAAGTAATAAAATCTGTTTTTCTTGTCTACATTGAGGGAAAGGGATAAGTCACAAGATGCAGAAGCGAAGAATTCAGAGGCAAATGCTGTGAGTGAATAACTTGTAAAAAGCACATTTCTTTTCTTTCGTTTTTTCTGCCATTCCTGGGGCTTGAACTCAGGGCCTGAGTGTGTGATATTAAGGACTCAAACCTAGATCTTCATGGATGCTAGGCAAGCACTCTACCACTGGGCCAAACTCTAAACCCCGATAAAGTATTTATAAATAGTCGTCATCATCATATCAAAAGATCCTTTCTCCTACAAAGAATGAACACTTATCTATGTCTGTAAGACTTTTTTATGTCACCAATGCTTCTGTGATTTTCCCACTTGCATTTTTACAGATGACAGCACAGATATTCATCAGGAAGAAAAATAGATTAGGATACAGAAACCTAACAACGTCCTAGTAGATTGAAGTGAAAAATATGTGCAAGATGGCCTGGGTGTTTCATCTATTTGTAGAGTGCTTGGCTACCACACAAAAAGACTCCGGTTTGATTCTGCAGTACCATATACATAGAAAACGCTGGAAGTGGTGCTGTGGCTTGGTGGGACAGCTATAGCCTAAAGAAAGCCTAAGAACAATGGTCAGGCTCTGAGGTCAAGTCCCAGGACCAGCAAAAAAATGTGCAAGAGGCAAAATGCAAGCTGAGAAGGCACTGTGAAGCAAAATGTGTTGTGAAGAGTAAGGGGAATAGTGACAGTTAAGTTTGGATCTTACCTAAGAAAGACTCCTTGAGCCTGAGACCAGGGTAGAACTTACGCCTAGTTAATGACTTGGGATTTGAACAAAAAGGTGTGCTGTTTACTACATCCATATGTGAGGTGGGAAGGGAGATTAAGCCTCCAGTATGTCTTTGGGGAGGTCTTCTGTGAGCAAGGAGCTTTAGTCATTGGGCCTTGAAAGGTGACCCTACCTCCCTCACAATGCAACAGAATATGGAACCCAGGTAACCGAGCCACTGTATGTGACAACCAGCTCAAGCCAGCTCCCTTGGCCTGTGGCTCAGGAACCAGAAAGATGTTGCTGTGCTGTTGCCAAAGGTCAGGAGGCTCGCATCTCAGGCATGAGAGATATGGATGTCTCACTTGAAGAAGTAGATGCTGGATCAGTGCTAAGCCAAAATTCCAGTATATCAGGCATTTCTCTAGGAAGAAAGCCAGGAAACTCCAGGGCAACTCAGATGAGGTATATTGAGAGGAAACCTATTGGAACCCATCATCCTGCCCACACACTACAACCTTCTTGTGTGCTTTCAAGTGACTATACTGAGATTAGAGTGTGTCATTTCCAATCTACTCTATTCCAATTCCTCAGTGTGAAGTGTGGTCCCATTCCTACGTTTGAAATATCCACTGTTTTGCCAACATAGTGTGATGGTAAGTCAGCTCAGACTCTGAATGAGCCTTGTAACCTATGGATCCTGGAGGAAGGCCTGTTGGAGATGCTGCTGACAAAGCTGATCCCTGCCTACCAGAAAGGTGATCTCTTTTATGTGGGAAACTTCCTGCACAATTTCAAATAGTGGAGGACAATGTAGTAGTTGCTGGAAATTCTCTTGAAAAAGTGAGTGTTCCCCCTCCAAACCCAGGTTTGCTCACCCCTCCTGGCCAAGTCTTGGAATACTTGGCTCCTCTCTGAGCCTGTTTGGTTCACTGGGGTGTTCACAGGGGAGCTAAGCATGATACAAGTGCACAAACTACTTTATTATGACTGGGACATCATGCCATTTCATTTCCCTCACAAGCTACTGGAGTCTCAACAGTGTGCTTACTGAGAAGTTGGATTTCAGGCATGAATAAGTGGCTCCCAACTGCAGCCCTAACCTAGGTGACATCCTAGGAAATCCCATTTCCCAGTAAGAAATGAGGTGTCAGTACTAATGGCGGAGGCCTGTGAAATACTGGAGTCAGAGGAAAAGCTGGGGGCTGAATCACTTTTGAGCCATCAGGGAGGGATTGTGATAGCTTTGCCTGTTAGAACCTGAAAGCATTTACATTTTGGTGTGTGGTCCAGTGCTGCCACTTGAAGCTGAACCCAGGTCTAAATGCCATCCCTTTGGTGTTCAAAAATTAGCACTGTACCATTTGAGTCATAGGTCAAGTTCCGGCTTTTTGCTGCCTAATTGAAGACAAGTGCCTTTAGACGTTTACTGACTAGACTGGCTTTCCACTGTGATCTTCAGAGCTCAGCCTGCTGGGTGGCTAAGAGTAGAGGAATGAGCATTTAGTTCTTTATTTAGAGCATTCACTTATTGATTTATTTAGAGCATTTACTTAGTTAATTTAAGGTGCGTTTACTTTGGACAGATGCATAGAGGCCTCTCAGAAGCTTCTGGACGTGGGGTGTAACAGTCATCCTGTTCTCGAGTGTCTCTTACCCCCCTCCCAGCACATAAGTGCACATCTCTGCAGGACAGCCACACCATTAGAGTCCTGCAAGAAAGGGGCTTTGGTAGAAGGCTCAGGATGGAGAGAGAAGGCTCTCACTTTCCTTGTACCGAATGTGCCCACAGCATCATGTGTTCCATTTATACGATGTGAATGGACTTCTACCCCAGTGATTTCTACGAGTTCAAGAACTGCCACACCCTGACAAAACTCAAGCTCTGTATGAGGCTCCACATGCCGGCTTTGCACCTGCTCTTCTAAACACATACTTTTTGACCAGCTGGAGGAATGTGCGACCAGTAAGACCAAGAAAAAGTAGAAGTCCTGGTGTGGGTGCCTCAGAGCCTGTGAGTAGGAAGCCCATGTGGTCTAGATATTGGTTGGCCCTTACTTCTACAGAGCTTGGCAAAATGTCCTTTATGGGTGGTGTCAGCCAGGTGATGTCTGTCCTCTGAAAGGACTCGGGAATAAGCACTCATTAGAAAGACCCTACACCTCCTCAGTGTTCAGTCCAAACTCCAGTTCTACAGGTTCCTCCATTAGATCCTCATGGAAGTTGAGTGACACTTCAACTTGCAGAGTCCACTCTGTCCACTCTGTACCTATTTCCATTCTTAGGTTTGGGTCATCGTGGAAGAGCTTATCCTGAACTCCGGATGAAAAACCCACCAATGGAGCTGGTGACTGATGGAGACTGAGAATCATCACTGCACTCCAGAAAGCATGGGCCTTCTGTAAAAATTAACAAACAGGTTTAGAGTCCTGTGGATATACCTTTTGCACTGAACCCCATGTGTGACACAGTTGAACCTGCAGATACTATGGAGGAAGAAAAAGAGCATCCAGATTTCCTTCCCTTTCCTTTCACACTCCACGCAGAGTCAGTCCATCTGAGTCAGAGTAACACTCCACTTATTGTGCAAGCTGAAGGGGCACACGCTGGGCTCATGGAAAATGTCCCCATGGGAAGCAGCAAGTGTACTCTCAATACTGTCTTCCTAAAAAGACATCTCTTGATCTTGCTCTCATGATTCTTGTCAAGTATTCATTGCATTTACTTTGCTAACTATTAAACTCTCATTGGTAATATTATGGTGTGCAGTTCTTCAGTCCTTATTATACTGTGTTTTATTTTCCACTTAGAATGTGAGACCTCAGACACATAGGACCTGGGTGGGCCAAAAACCAGACAGGTCTGGTCCCATATAAGACAACCTTACTGTATATACAGGGAACTATGAAATGCATGGAATCACCAGGAATCCAGGCCAGGCCTCCGTGGAAAGACAAGTCAGCTACCAAAGCTTAAGGACAGAGCAGATGCCTGGAAATGTGTTTTATCAATCGGGAGAAGTGCAAGAGTAACTGTAATATTATGTGGGACTCTGTTCTGTGAGTTCAAGTCTGTTTATATATCCATTGTGCTTTGTACAAATATTTAAGAAAATTAAAACTCCACAATAGCATCAAAAATCTACTTTGGCTTTGAATGTGGCCTAGTTGTAGAGTGCTCGCCTAGTATACAAGAAGACCTTGATTCAATTCCTCGGCACTGTATACACAGAAAAAGCAGATGGGGCACTGTGGCTCAGATGTCAGAGTGCCACCCTTGAACAAATGTGGCCAAGGACAGTTCCTGGTCCCTCAGTTCAAGCCCCAGGACTAGCCAAACAAGAAATCATACCATTTTCCACACATTTGGAAATAAATCTGTTTTATCTAACCCTACTTCTTTTTTGCCAGTCCAGGGTGTGTGCCACCAAGCCAAACTACTGGCCCCCAACCTTACTATTTTGAATCATTTAATTTTTTTACATAATCATATTTCATGCTGTCTGTATTAATACCATAAACAGTATGCTTACTGTAATAATGTTAAAGGTAAAACATAAGAAATTAATAATTAAAATGCCTTTTTATTAGTTTTATAGCATTACTACAATTTTATGAGAAAAATTACCTAGAATGTTTATTTTAGAGTTCAAGTAATCCATTTTGATAAATATATCAACCTACATCATTTATTTGAACACATTTTAAACTATTTTTTTCAGGAATGAAAATACATATATATTTGTTGTAAATGAAATTTATGACTTGGGGGGAAGGGAAAGAGAAAACGGGGGAGGGGGTAACAGTGTTTACAAGAAATGTACTCATTACATATGTAACAGCAATCTCTTTGTATATGACCTTGACAACAAATTTTTTGAAAAGTACAATAAGTTTAAATGTCTACTTTGGGCAGAATTTTTTTTGCCAGTACTGGGCTTAGACTCAGGACCTGAGCACGATCCTTGTTTTTGTTTTTGTTTATTCTTAAGTCGCAAGTTCTATCACATGTACCACAGCACCACTTTTATCTTTTTTTATCTATGTTGTGCTGAGGAATTGAACTTGGGTCTTTATTCATGCTCGGCAAGAACTCTTCCACTAGGCTTAACTTTTGGCCCCAGTGGGAAGTTTTCCATCAAATATGTAGGAAATATGTCCACTAAGGAAAAGCCATCAAAAATAGAAGAAAAATTTTATACTTAGATAACGACATGCCAGTATTATGGCAGATCTCTGTAATTCTAGCTTCAAGAGTGGCCTATTTGGACCGGGAGTTGGCTGGCTGAAGTAAAGTGCTATCCTTGAGCAAGCCCTAGGACAGTGCTCTGGCCATGAGTTGAAGCCATAGGACATGCAAAAAATAATAATTTAATGCCCGTGACTGGTGGCTCACCCTGGTAATCCTAGCTACCCTGGAGGATCGAGGTTCAAAGAGGGCCCAGGCATAAAAATCTGTGAGAATCTTATTTCCAAATAATCCAGAAAATTCAAAATGACAATGTGCCTCAAGTGGTAGAGCTCTTGCCTTGAGCTGAAGAGCTTAAGGTAAACATCCAGGCCCAGAGTTCAAGCACCATGAGTGAAAAAAAGAAAAAGAAAGAGAAAGCCCTTATCTAAGGCTGGAGTGCACACTAGTGGTAGTTTGCTTGCCTAGTATGCACAAAGCCCTGTGTTCAATTACTCTGTACCACTTACACCAAAAAAAAGCTGGAAATGATCTCAGAAGGTTGGGTTTGAGGATCACAGTTCAAAGCCAGGCCAGACACTAAAGTCCATAAAACTGTTACTTCCACTTAAGCACCAGAAAACCAGAAGTGACACTGTGGCTCAAGGTGTTTAAGGTTGTAGCCTTGAGCTGAAGAGCCCAGGGACACTGCCCAGGTGGACAATTAAAGTCTAACAACGAAAAGAGAGAGAGAGAGAGAGAGAGAGAGAGAGAGAGAGAGAGAGAGAGAGAGAGAGACAGAGAGACAGACAGACAGACAGACAGACAGAGAGACAGACAGGCAGAGACAGACAGAGACAGAGAGACAGAGACAGAGACATCAAACAGTCAGGCACTGCTGGCTGAAGCGTGTAATTCTAGCTACTATGGAGGCTGAGATTGGAGGATCTTGGTTCAAAGCCCAAAGCCAGCCTGGACACATGTTTGTGAGACTTACATCACCAATTAACTACCAGAAACCAAAAATAGAGCTGTAGAGGAAGAGTACTAGCCTTGAACTGAAGAGCTCAGGGACAGTGTCCAGGCCCAAAGTCCAAGCACCATGACGAATCAATAATAAAAAAAAGAAGATAGCTAATAGTAATGATGAATAATTTTGGGCTGGGAGTTTGGCCTAGTGGTAGAGTGCTTGCCTAGCATGCACGAAGACCTGGGTTCAATTCCTCAATACCACATACATAGAAAAATGCTGGAAGTGGTGCTGAGGCTGAAGTGGTAGAGCCCTAGCCTTGAGAAAATATAAGGACAGTGCTCAGTCCCTGAGTTCTAGCCCAGGACTGGCCAAATCAAAAGTAGTAGAGCACTGGCATTGAACTGAAGATCTGAGGAACAGCCCAGGCACAGAGTTCAAGCACCGCAAACAACAACAACAAAATCTATGAAATGGCAGTGGTGGTTTTAAGCTAAGCAAAAATAGAGTAGAAACTGGTAAAATACATATTTGTGTGTAAGCAAAATAGCCAGACTTATACATTAGAACAGGAAAGCAACTTGAAAAAAAAAGTTTGTTTTCCATCTCACTAGGTCCTGTCTCTTAATTTATTCAAGCAAGTAAAATGCTGGGTTTTATAATCTTTGCTCTGAATATTAGAAAATCATAATATCTCTCATTAACCAACAAAGACCAGCATCTGGGGCTTCGTTCAAATGGCAGAATATCAGGCAAGAGAAGAAAAAATTGAAGTAAGAACTTGAAATTCTTGATCCAGAACCTGCATAGTAACAGAGCAGCAGCCTGGTGATGGTACCTCACACCTATAATCTTAGCTACTCAGGAGGCTAAGATCTGAGAATCAAAGTTTAAAGCCAGCCAAAGTACCCAGTTAACTGCCAGAAAAACCAGAAGTGGCACTGTGGCTCACAGATTAAAGCACTAGCCTTGAGCTGAATAGCTCAGGGACAGTGCCCAGGCCCAGAGTTCAAGCCCCACAATTGACAAAAATCAAACAAGCAAACAAAACTCACAAAGAAGCCTGCAGACCACAGTGGTTCTGCTGAGTCTCTTCTCTATGGGGATCAGGAAACATTTAACTTTTTCTGTCTCTTCCCATCTCAACATTCATACTAAAATAAGACTGTGTTGAAAGTTTCAATTTATAAAAATGTTTTTCATGAAGCACCCTGAAATATTCATCGCTTATATCTCAATTGAAGATAGTTGATTTGGGGCTGCATTGGTAGAGTGCTAGCCTTGAGCAGAAAAGGTCAGGGATAGAGCTGAAGCACTCAGTTGAAGACCCAGTGCCAACAAACAAAAGAAATTATGCACTTTATACATATTTTCTAATTTCTTAATGAATTTTTCAGTCTGTATAAATATAGGGTACATTCCTTGTTACTTAAGTAAGATTGCTATTTTTTTTCTTTTTGCCAGTCCTAGGGCTTGGACTCAGGGCCTAGACATTTTCATTGGACTCGCTTGCCCAAGGTGAGTGCTCTGCCTCTTGAGACACAGCGCCACTTCTAGCTTTTTTCTGAGTATGCGGTACCCGTGAATAGAACCTAGGTCTTCATGCATTCTAGGTGAGCACTCTTCCATTAGGCTACATTCCCATTCAGTGAGATTCCTCTTACAGTCATTGTATGTTCACAGAGTTTGATCTCACACACTGTAGGGCCCTGGTTGGCTTGACCTGTGATCCTAAGCCCTGAGCCTCCTAAGTAGCTGAAATTAAGTTGTGAGCCAGCATGATGGCTTCCATTCTTTTTTCTACAAAAATATATGTAGTTATCTAAAATATATCTATAGCTGAAAAAAATGAATCTCTCCCAAACAAATCTTCAAAGAAACAACCATCCTATTAAAAGGTGGGCTAAAGACTTAAAAGAGTATTCTCTGAAGAAAAAATTAAAATGGGCTTTAGACATATGAAGAAATGCTCCATATCTCTAGCAATAAGGGAAATGAAAATCAAAACAACTTTGAGATTCCACCTGACTCCAGTCAGAATGGCCATTATCAAAAAATCTAATAAGAGATACTGGTGGGGTAGTGACCAGGGGGGATCACACCTACACTGTTGGTGTGAGTGTAAACTCGTTCAACCACTAGGGAAAGCAGTGTGGTGGTTCCTCAAAAGACTGAACATATAGCTCCCCTATGATCCAGCATATCCACTACTTGGCATCTACCCAATTGTCCAGAAAAAAGGACATACTAAAGCCACTAGCACAATGATGCTCATTGCAGCACTATTTACCATAGCAAAGATATGAAACCAACCCAGATGCCACTCAGTAGATGACTGAATCAAGAAGATGTGGTACTTAAACACAATGGAATGCTATGCTGCCATCAGAAGGAATGACATCGCCCCATTTGTAAGGAAATGGAAAGACTTGGAAAAATTCATATTAAGTGAAGCAAGCCAGACCCAAAGAAACATAAGCTCAATGATTTCCCTCATTTGTAATAATTAGTTCACATCTAGGACTCTCCTAGAAGAGGATTACAATAACTCAAAAACCTAGGTATATAAGGTCATATAGGATGAGACTAAATGAAAGGATCTCTAGGATATGGGAACAAGAGCTATATCTTTGTCATCTTTGCTCTTAATCTTGTGTGATTTTTGTCCTTAATCTACTATGTTATTTCTCATCTCTTATTTTGCCCTTTGGTTAATGTCAGATTGTTACTCTATCTGATTTTTTCCCTGGCATATTGTATATATGTTTATTTGTTTATGTCAAATAGGAAAGGGAAGGGGGGAAACAAGATGATTGGGAAGGGGAGGGGAGAGGGAACTGGGGACAAAAACATGTGGAGTGGAATAAATGTGTGAGAAGTAATGCAGTCCACTACCTGTAAATGTAATCGTAACCCCTCTATACATTACCCTGAAAATAAAAAAGAGACTATAAAAATATCTGTAGAAAATGAGGCTGGATGATGGAAACAACCAGATGCCCTACTACAAAAAATGTGATACACGCACACACGCACACACACACACACACACACACACACACACACACACACACAATGGAATGATACATAGCCAACCGACAAGATAAAATAATGGCATTCTCGGGGAAATGGATGAAAAGGACAAAAATCATATTAAGTGAAGTAAGCCAAACTCAAAGGAACATAGGCCCAAGAGTCTCCCTCATTTGTCAAATTCAGTAGAAACCTTCGGCTCTGCTACCAGAGATTTACAATAGAACAAAATCTAGAGA
Organism: Megascapheus bottae; assembly: GCF_031878675.1. NCBI lineage: Eukaryota > Metazoa > Chordata > Mammalia > Rodentia > Geomyidae > Megascapheus > Megascapheus bottae. Next base: position 122,826 of record NW_028327433.1, on the reverse strand, counting down.
CATCGTGACAAATAGTATGACACTAAATGTAAGGACCTCCAAGATAAAGAAACAAAACTCATATAATGAGTGATTGTTGTCCTTAATGAACTATGTGATCTCTTATCTCTTTTGCTATCCCTTGGTTATATCATATTGTTACAATATTTCACCTTGTTTTCTGATATATTTCATATGTGCCTAATTGGTTATTTGAAATTGGATAGGGAAGGGGGGAAATGAACATGAGTGGGGGTAGGGGAAGGGAAATGGGGACCATATCATTACATGGGGTATCAAAGTTTGAGAAGTAATGCACCTTTTATCTGGTGAATATAATGTAACCCTTCTATAAATTACAGTAAAAATAAATACATAAAAAGAAGATCTGCACAGAAAAAAATAATAATGGCATTTTTGGGGTATTGGATGAAATTAGAGTGAATCCTGTTGAGTGAGATAAGTCAAGACCAAGAACAAAAGGTACATGGTATCCTTAATATATGGATATTAGTTTCAAACAGTAGTAGAGCGATGATTGAATACTTGATACCCAAAGTTCTGGACATAATTTTGGAGATATAAACATAACTACATAGACATAAAATCTAGGATAGACTATACACTCTATAGACATGTGTTTTATTATAGATTAATCTGTATCTATGACATACAAAGACTCAGCTTAATTTTTACTATATTCTAAAATTTATGTGCCAGTGATTGTATAGCGATTCCCTTCTTGAATACTTGTTGGTTAAACATGACATTTGAAATATGATGTAAAATTCAATGTTAATAAATTTTTTTAAAAAAAGAGACTAGAGGTAAATACCACTAATGTACTTGCTCTATGTGGTACAGAAATTTTCTTAATGAATCAAGGGGTTTTATTACATCTTTATGCAATTATTTTAGTTCTGAGTGTTCTACACTCAATGATACTTCTGGTAAGATGATATACCTGACTGTGTAGATGGTATGAAGACATACTGGCCTAAACGTAGAATAAAGCATTGGTAAGTGGCTGTTAGCTGTCCAGATTCTACTGGAATATGTGGAATGAATTTATTAAGCACAATGCAGGCTCTTAGTCAGATCAGGATCAAGATTATGTGGTTCCATGAGATGAATGAGGAAAGATCAGGAAAATCTACTAAGATATCCAGATATACTTTTGAAACTAAGGTATCTGGACTCCTTTTTTTTTTCTTTCTTGGTGGGGAGCTTGAACTTTGGACCTGGGCAAGGTCTCTTAGTTCTTTTTCCTCAAGGCTAATGCTGTACCAGTTTTAGCCACAACTCCACTTAGTTTTTGGGTGGATAAGTGGAGAGAAGAATCTTACAGTTTTTTTTGTTTTCGTTTTTTTTGCTTGCAAAGGCTTTGAATCACCTTCTCCCTGGCTAGTAGAATGACAATTATGACCCTCCAGCGCCTGGCTAGTAATTTTTTGAAAATTCGACTTTCTTCCAAATCACGTAACTGGTTCCTAGCAAAGTTTTGAAGCCTGACTTAAATGTGACAGATTGTTGTCACTTGGAGACACTCTGTGCTGAACGTTAGAAATCTACAAGCTGAGTCACAGTGGCACTTCCAGTTTTTGTTTATGTGGTGCTGAGGAATGGAATCCAGGGTTTCATACATGCTAGGCAAGCTACATTTTCAGCCCAAGGTTTTATGTTTTGTTTTTTCAGTGTTGTTGCTTCTAAGGTACTGTATGATGTTCTTTCATTTTCTTTGCTTTTTACCTCTTTTCTTCTTTTTCCCTTTAGTTTTATTCTCTGTAGTCACTGTGTTGAATTCGGGTACCCTGTGTCTTGTACATAGGTTTATGTGATTTGGGGAATGGAGAGGGTAAAATTAAATGGTAAAAAAAAACAAAGGAAAAAGGGTGAACCAATTGAACAGTGATACTTGGAAGACACTAAACGGAAATGAACTGAACAATCTGGGTGGAGAGGGGGCTGAGGGTAGGAAAACAGAGAAAAATGAGGGAGGGGATAACAATTTTCTTAAGAAATGTGTTCATTACTTATGTAACCGTATGCCAACATTATATTGACTTAACAAAAAAAATTAACTTAAAAAATAATTTAGCCGGGTATGGTGGCTCACACTTGTAAATGTAGCTACTCAAGAGGCTGGGATCCAAGGATAGCAGTTCAAAGTCAGCCTGGGCACTGAAGTCCATGTGACTCTTATCTCCAATTAACCACCAGAAACCCAGAAGTGGCCCTATGGCTCAAGGGATAGGGCAGTATTCTTGAGCTGAAAAGCTCAGTGACAAGACCCAGGTGTAGAATTGCAGACCCATGTCTTGAATGATGAATGATACTAGCCAGGCTCTGTGCGCTCACACTTGGAATTCTATCTACACAGAATCAGGTTTGAATCCAGCCCAAACAAATTGCATGATATTCTGATTTACAGTTCATTACCAAAAATCTGGAAGTGTAGCTGTGGATCAAGTGGTAGAACACTAGCCTGAAGCAAAAAAAAAACATTTAAGGACAGTTCCCAGGCCCTGGGTTCAAGTCCAAGGACTTGCATAAAACAAACAAAATGTGACGCTGAGTCCTCCATCATTTGGTGTTATAGTTCAATATTCTTGATATGCGTCTTAGAAATTAAGTCCCTAGCAAATACTCTCCCCTGAAATTCTGCTTCATAGCTGATTCATAGAATTTCAGCATCATTACTATCACCTTCCAGTTAGCATAGCAGTCTACTACTGAAAATTTGAAGAAAAGTTTTGAGTAATCCTAATAAATCTGTGTATCATCTGCACACACATCAAATCAGCAGCAGCTATGTTCTACTATTATCTAAATGTATTTAATCCCTTCTTGAGTTAATGAGCCTTAAAAAGTAAAACATATGAAATAGTTATGAAACTAACAGTCACCATTCTTCTACCTAATATTGTAATATAAGTTTATAAATGCAAGGACTATTCTGAAGTGTGCAGAAGATAGCTTCTAATTATAATATTCTCATGAAGTATAGTTTTTAAGAAACATGTTGCTTGCTTTGGGAAAGCAAAGGCAAGGAAAAATGATGTAAGTAAGTTCCCTATTTATCAGAAGGAAAATACTATTGGGTTTAGATCAACTTCATTCATTCCGTGCCGATGAAACAAATATTTGCAATTCCTGAGGCCAATCACTTCATTGTGATGCACAATCAGCCAGCTTAGATCAATCTTCCAAAAAAGGAAAGGAACAAATGAGGAGCAATTAAGGTTTCCAAAATGAACCAGGTGGTGGTGGCAGCTCACACTTGTCATTCTATCTACTCAAGGCCTGAAATCCAAGGATCTGGATTAAGTCTGTCTGGAATGAAAATATTCCTGTCTGAAACATCATCTCTGTTATCACAGCCCAGCTGATACACTCTGCCCAACAGGTTCCAAACACCAAATTCCATCTCCTATCTGAAATACTAGCATACGTACTCACACATAATTTCCTCTTTGAGAGAGAGTTGAAACATGTACCAGAAACATTTCCCTCGCTTCAGAGTGGAAGTGGAAATATATACTCACTAGAAGCCCATCTAGTAAATTACAGTCAATCATCTTTCCTCACATCTTGTTAGTTAAATTGAACAATGAGTGTTTGGATCAGAAGCGATGTGTATGAGCATAGAGGTTGTAAAAGTACTGTAATTCTAGCTACTCAAGATAAGCTGAGACCTGAGGATTCCAGTTCAAAATCAGCCATGCAATAAATTCCATAAGATTTTTACCTCTAATTAACCAGCAAAAAACAGAGCGTTGAATTGTGCTTAAAATGCCACAGGCCCAACCTTTGCATAAAAGTGCTAAGGGGTAGCATTGAGGATGCCCACTCTCTCCACTCATTTTTAACATAGTACTAGAATTCCTAGGCAGTGCAATAAGGTAGGAAGCAAGCATAACGGGGATCCAAGTAGGGAAAGAGGAAATAAAACTATCCCTCTTTGCAGATGACATGATTCTGTATTTAAAGAATCCAATAGACTCTACTCCCAAGCTCCTTGAGCTGATTCAAAGCTTTGGAAGGGTAGCAGGCCATAAAATCAACCCTCACAAATCAACTGCCTTCCTTTACGGCAACAGTGAGAGGAACGAGGCAATAATCAGGAAAGAAACTCCTTGGTACTGGCACAAGAATAGGCCTGAAGTCCAATGGAATAGAACTGCCATCCCAGATATTAAACCACAGACCTATGGCCACCTAATCTTTGACAAGGGAGCCAAAAAAATAGAATGGAAGAAAGATAGCCTCTTCAACAAGTTGTGCTGGCAGAACTGGTTAAGCACCTACAGAAAACTAAAGTTGGATCCTTCTTTGTCACCTTGCACTAGAATTAACTCCAAATGGATCAAAGACCTGGAGGTAAAAGGTGACACACTGAAAAGTTTACAGGAAGGAATAGGAGATACACTAGGCCTCCATGGCACAGGTCGAAACTTTCTTAATAAGGACCAAGAATCACAACAAATCAGAGAAAGGCTGGATAAGTGGGACTGCATTATACTGCAGAGCTATTGTATGGCAAAGGAAATAGCTAGTAAACTAATCAGGAAGCCTACAGAGTGGGAGAAGATCTTCACCAACCAAACAACGGACAAAGGCCTCATATCTAAAATGTATCAACAACTCAAAAAATTGAATCACTCCAAAACTAACCTCCAAAGTAACACCCATCCCATTAAAAATGGGCCAAATATTTAAAGAGAGTCTTCTCTGAAGAAGAAACAAAAATGTCCTATAGACACATGAAGAAATGCTTCACATCTCTGGTCATAAAAGAAATGCAAATCAAAACAACTCTAAGATTCCACCTCACTCCAGTTAGAATGGCCAGGATCAGGAAAACGAAAGTCAACAGATGCTGGAGGGGATGTGGCCAGGAGGGATCACTACTATACTGTTGGTGGGAGTGCAAACTCGTTCAACCACTATGGAAAGCAGTGTGGCAGTGCCTCAAAAGGCTAAACATACAACTCCCCTATGACCCAGCAATTCCACTATTTGGCATTTACCCAACAATCCAGAAACAAGGGCATACTAAACCCACTACCACATCAATGTTCATTGTAGCACTATTCACCATAGCAAAGATATGGAATCGACCCAGATGTCCCTCAGTTGATGAGTGGATCTACAAGTTGTGGTATTTCTACACAATGGAATTCTATGCTGCTGTCAGAAAGAATGACATCGCCCCATTTGTTAGGAAATGGAAAGACTTAGAACAAATCATATTAAGTGAAGTAAGCCAGACTCAAAGGAACTTAGGCTCAGTGGTTTCCCTCATTCGTCATAATCAGTAGAAACCTTGGGCTCTACTAGCAGAGATTTGCAATAGAGCAAAAGGCCATATATAAGGCCATATAATGTGAAGCAAATTAAAAGGACCTCCAGGATATTGAAACAAAAGCCACATAATAAATGATTGTTGTCCTTAATGTACTATGTTGTCTCTCATCTCCTTTGCTGTCCATTGGTTATCCCATATTGGTATAGTATCTCACTTTGTTATCTGATAGATTGAATTTATTTGTATTTGGATATTTGAAATTTGATAGGGAAGGGGGGAAAACCAAGAAGGGTGGGGGGTGTGGGGTTAGAGCGAAATTGGTACCAAGACATATGAAAGGGTATCAATGTATGTGAATTTATGCACCTTCTATCTGGCAAATATCATGTAACCCTTTTTCTAATTACAATAAAAAATGAAAAAAAAGAAATTTGTAGTGTGTGGGGAGGATGATGGGCTCAAATACATTTCTTCTTAGAAATATACTTCATGTGGTTGCCCTGGATTTTCCTCGCCTTCTTCTTAGAGAAAGGCCTTTTATACTGGATTTGTGGCTTGGCAATGATCTACCATGTACATCTTCGAGTAAGACATCCACAACTTCCATGCCTGAGACTCGAGTTTCCTGACCTTTGGCAACAGCACAGCAACATCTTTCTTCCTCCTGAGCCACAGGCCAAGTGAGCTGGCTTGAGCTGGTTGTTAGTTACAGTGGCTTGGTTACCAGGGTTCCATATTCTGTTCCATTGTGAGGGAGGCAGGGTCACCTTTCAAGGCCCAATGACCAAAGGTCCTTGCTCACAGAAGACCTCACCAAAGACATACTGGAGGCTGAATCTCTCCTCCAATCTCACAATATACATGTGGATGTAGTAAACAGCACACCTTATTTGTCCAATCCCAATGTCTTCCACTAGGCCCAACTACCAGTCTGGTCTCAGGCTCAAGGAGCCTTTCTTAGGTAAGGTCCAAAATTAAGGGTCAATATTGCCCTCATCATTTACAAAACATTTGCTTCACAGTGCCTTCTCTGCCTGCATTTTGCCCCTTGTCGAATTTTTTTTTTAGTATTTGCTAGTCTTGGCACATGACGTCAGAGTGTGAACATTGTTCTTGGGCTTTCTTTAGGCTTTAGCTGTCCCAGCGAGCCACAGCACCACTTGCAGCGTTTTCTATGTATGTGGTAATGAGGAATCAAACCTGAGTCTTTTTGCGTGGTAGACAAGGACTCTACCACTAGGTCAAACTCACAGGGCATCTTGCACATATTTTTGACGTCAATCTACTAGGATATTGTTAGGTTTCTGTATCCTAATCAATTTTTTCCTGATGATTAGCTTTGCTGTCATGTGTAAAAATTGCAAGAGGGAAAAACACAGAAGAATTAGTGAAATCAAAAAACAGCATTACACACATAGTTAAGTGTTTATTCTTTGTAGGAGAAAGGATATTTTGATATGATGATGCTCTTGACTTTATAATTACTATGTCAGGGTTGAGAGTTTGGCATAGCGGTAGAGTGCTTGCCTAGCATCCATGAAGATCTGGGTTTGATTGCTCAGTATCACATAGATAGAAAATCTAGATGTATCACTGTGGCTCAAGTGTCAGAGGGCTACACTTGAGAAAACCCGAGGACAGTGCTCAGGCCCTGAATTCCAGCCCCAAGACTGGCAGAAAGATAAAAGATAATACAAATGCTTTTTACGAGCTAATTCACTCACAGCATTTGCTTCTGAAATCTTCGTTCCTGCATCTTGTGAAATACCCCTTTCCCTCAACGTAGACAAGAAAAACAGATCAATCCCATGGTCCACTGTGAGGCCACTGGTAGGGCTAAGAGCTAGTCATGCAGCAACAAATAAGTTTTATTCTAATACTTTCCAAATTTTGTACTCAAATATGCTACCTACTTACCAACTTAGGTCAGTTATCCTTATGCTATAACTTTTCTTCCTGACTACAATATTCTTACACTCCTACGTTAATCCTCTTGTACCTCCCCTGACCTCTCTCATTCTTTTTTTCTATCTCTGGACCTCTGCTCATTTTTCAACCCTTATACTGCACGGATCTACACATGATGGCTGTTGAGCAATATTGTTTATGTAGGTGGTTAATTATTCTCTAGTCTCAGAGGGACTTAAAGACAATAGAGATTGGATTGAGAGGCTTATTGTTGTGGGTATAAATCGCTTATCAGTGCTTGCAGAGACCATGCAAGCACGAAGTGACTGGAAGCATATATGTCATGCCCTTAAATCAAATAACTACCAACCAAGAATACTGTAGCCAGCTAAGCTCTCATTCATAACTGAGGGAACAATAAAAACATTCCATTCCAGGGAAAAGCTGCAACAATATGTCGAAACAAAACCAACACTACAGAGAATTCTCAAAGATGCTCTATACATAGAAAACCGAAATAAATGCAATATAGGGAAAGATATGGCACCTAAACAGCATACCATCTAAGGACCACAAGAACTGTCAAGACACAGGCCCTACTAAAAGCTTTTAAAAATGGTAGGAACTAATAAATATCTCTCAATCCTAACTCTCAATATCAATGGATTTAACTCTCCAATTAAACGGCATAGGCTGTCTAGTTGGATCAAAAAGCAAGATCCATCGTTCTGCTGTCTTCAAGAGACACCTCTTACCCAAAAACAATCATCTTTTGAAAGTGAGAGGTTGGAATAAACTCTATCAAGCTAACTGCCCCCATAAACAGGCTGGAGTTGCCATCCTCATTTCAGATACAATAGACTTCAAACTAAAATTAGTAAGAAAAGGCAAAGAAGGTTACTACATACTACTAAAGGGATCTTTCCTCCAGGAAGTCATAACGATCCTAAATATTTACACACCCAATCGCGGAGCTCCAAACTTCATCAAGCAAACTTTCTTACACAGAAACCATACATAAATCGAAATACAGTGATTGTTGGTGAGTTTAACACACCACACTCACCTATGGACAGATCAACAAGGCAAAAACTCAACAGAGAAACCTTAGAACTGAACAACTATATAGACCAACTAGATCTAACAGACATCTGCAGAATATTCCACCCAGTAACAACATAATATACGTCTTTCTCAGCAGCACATGGAACATTTTCCAAAATAGACCACATCTTAGGCCATAAAACAAACCTGGACAGATTCAGAAACACTGAAATTATTCCATGCACACTCTCAGACCATAAAGGTATCAGATTGGAACTGAACACACATCTCCACCAACGAAAACCCTGTAACTCATGGAGACTGAACAACACATTGTTGAATCAAAAACAATGGGTAATCGAATAGATCAGAACAGATATCCAACTGTTTATGAAATTTAACAATAAGGAGCACACAAATATCATCTCCTTAGGGACACAACAAAGGCAGTACTCAGAGGAAAATTTATAGCGCTGAGTGCCTACAACAGCAAGTTGCAAAAATGGCAAACCAACTAGTTAATGTCTCACCTTAACCTCTTGGAAAAAGAGCAACAAACCAACCTTAAACCCATTAGGAGAAAGCAAATTATTAAAATCAAAGCAGAATTAAATGATTTGGTATAAAAAAAAACTATAGAAAGAATCAACAAAACAAGGAGTTGGTTCTTTGAAAGAATTAACAAAATTGACAAGCCCTTAGCAAATCTTACCAAAAAAGAAGAGAGAATATCGAAATAAACATAATCGCAGATGAAAATGGTAATATCATGACAGAAATTACCAAGATCCAGAATATCATGAGGGAATACTTCTCAAACCTTTACGCCAACAAATTTGAGAATCTAGAAGAAATGGATGAATTCCTAGACAATATTAACATACCCACACTGAACCAAGGAGAGCTAACCCAACTCAACAGGCCTATTTCAAGCTCTGAAACAGAAATGGAAATTAGACAACTTCCACTTAAAAAGAGCCCAGGGCCAGATGGATTCACAGCTGAATTCTATAAGGTCTTCAAAGCAGAGCTCACACCAATACTCCTCAAGCTCTTCAACGAAATTGAAAGTGAAGGTTCTTTACCAAACTCATTCTGTGAAGCCAGTATATCCCTCATTCCCAAACGAGACAGAGATTCATCAAAGAAAGAGAACTATAGACCCATTTCTTTGATGAACATCGATGCAAAACTTCTCAACAAAATACTGGCCAACCGTCTACAACAACTCATCAAAAAAATTATACACTATGATCAAACTGGATTCATCACAGAGAGGCAAAGCTGGTTCAACATACACAAATCAATTAATATAATTCAACACATCAACAGGAGCAAGGACAAAAATCACATGATTGTCTCAATAGATGCGGAATTGGCTTTTGACAAGATCCAAAACCCCTTTATGTTAAAAGATGTGGAGAAACTAGGACTCCATGGAACATTTCTCAATGTAATAAAGGCTGTGTATGAGAAACCCACTGCCAATATTATACTTAATGGTGAAAATCTAAAGCCATTCCCTCTAAAATCAGGAACTAGACAAGGATGCCCACCCTCTCCAGTCCTTTTAAACATAGTACTAGTATTCCTAGGCAGTGCAATAAGGCAAGAAGCAAGCATAAAGGGGATCCAAGTAGGGAAAGAGGAAATAAACCTATCCCTCTTTGCAGATGACATGATTCTGTATTTAAAGAATCCTATAGACTCTACTCCCAAGCTCCTTGAGCTGATTCAAAGCTTTGGAAGGGTAGCAGGCCATAAAATCAACCCTCACAAATGAACTGCCTTCATTTACGCCAACAGTGAGAGGAACGAGGCAATAATCAGGAAAGGAACTCCTTTCACAATAGCCTCAAAGAAAATAAAGTACCTAGGAATTAGCTTAACTAAGAATATAAAGGACGGTTTAGATGAAAACTTTAAAACCCTAAAAAAGGAAATTAAAGCAGAACTAAGGAAATGGAAACACCTCCCATGCTCCTGGATTGGAAGAATCAACATTGTGAAAATGACAATCTTGCCAAGGCCTGTCTACAAATTCAATGCAATACCCATCAACATCCCAATGTCATTCTTTAAAAAATAGAAAAGGCAATTCAAAATTTCATATGGAATAATAAAAGACCCCGTATAGCAAAAACACTTTTTAGCAGAAAGAACAGCGCTGGAGGAATTTCAATTACAAACTTTAGACTCTATGACAGAGCTATAATTCTCAAAACAGCTTGGTACTGGCACAAGAACAGGCCTGACGTCCAATGGAATAGAACTGCCATCCCAGATATTAAACCACAGACCTATGGCCACCTAATCTTTGACAAGGGAGCCAAAAAAATAGAATGGAAGAAAGATAGCCTCTTCAACAAGTTGTGCTGGCAGAATTGGTTAAGCACCTACAGAAAACTAAAGTTGGATCCTTCTTTGTCATCTTGCACTAGAATTAACTCCAAATGGATCAAAGACCTGGAGGTAAAAGCTGACACACTGAAAAGTTTACAGGAAGGAATAGGAGATACACTAGGCCTCCTTGGCACAGGTTGAAACTTTCTTAATAAGAACCAAGAATCACAACAAATCAGAGGAAGGCTGGATAAGTGGGACTGCATTAAACTGCAGAGCTTTTGTATTGCAACGGATATAGCTAGTAAACTAATCAAGAAGCCAACAGAGTGGGAGAAGATCTTCACCAACCAAACAACGGACAAAGGCCTCATATCTAAAATATATCAACAACTCAAAAAATTGAATCACTCCAAAACTAACCTCCAAAGTAACACCCATCCCATTAACAAATGGGCCAAAGACTTAAAGAGAGTCTTCTCTGAAGAAGAAACAAAAATGGCCTATAGACATATGAAGAAATGCTCCACATCTCTGGTCATAAAAGAAATGCAAATCAAAACAACTCTAAGATTCCACCTCACTCCAGTTAGAATGGCCAGGAGCAGGAAAACGAATGACAACAGATGCTGGAGGGGATGTGGCCAGGAGGGATCACTACTACACTGTTGGTGGGAGTGCAAACTCGTTCAACCACTATGGAAAGCAGTGTGGCAGTGCCTCAAAAGGCTAAACATACAACTCCCCTATGACCCAGCAATTCCACTATTTGGCATTTACCCAACAATCCAGAAACAAGGGCATACTAAACCCACTAGCACAACAATGTTCATTGCAGCACTATTCACCATAGCAAAGATATGAAACCAACCCAGATGTCCCTCAGTTGATGAGTGGATCAACAAGTTGTGGTATTTCTACACAATGGAATTCTATGCGGCTGTCAGAAAGAATGACATCGCCCCATTTGTTAGGAAATAGAAAGACTTAGTACAAATCATATTAAGTGAAGTAAGCCAGACTCAAAGGAACTTGGCTCAGTGGTTTCCCTCATTCATCATAATCAGTAGAAACCTTGGGCTCTACTGGCAGAGATTTGCAATAGAGCAAAAGGCCATATATAAGGCCATATAATGTGAAGCTAACTGAAAGGACCTCCAGGATATTGAAACAAAAGCCACATAATGAATGATTGTTGTCCTTAATGTACTATGTTGTCTCTCATCTCCTTTGCTGTCCCTTGGTTATCCCATATTGGTATAGTATCTCACTTTGTTATCTGATATATTGAATTTGATTGTATTTGGATATTTGAAATTTGAATGGGAAGGGGGGAAAAACAAGGCGAGTGGGGGGTGTGGGGTTGGAGGGAAATGGGTACCAAGACATGTGAAAGGGTATCAATGTATGTGAATTAATGCACCTTCTATCTGGCAAATATCATGGAAACCTTTTACTAATTACAATAAGAAATTTTTAAAAAAAGAAAGTTGTAGTGTGTGGGGAGGATGATGGGGTCAAATACATTTCTTCTTAGAAATATACCTCATCTCGTTGCCCTGGATTTTCCTGGCATTCTTCTTAGAGAAAGGCCTGTTATACTGGATTTGTGGCTTGGCAATGATCTAGCATGTACATCTTCGAGTAAGACATCCACAACTTCCATGCCTGAGACTCGAGTTTCCTGAAGTTTGGCAACAGCACAGCAACATCTTTCTTCCTCCTGAGCCACAGGCCAAGTGAGCTGGCTTGAGTTGGTTGTTAGTTACAGTGGCTTGGTTACCAGGGTTCCATATTCTGTTCCAATGTGAGGGAGGCAGGGTCACCTTTCAGGGCCCAATGACCAAAGATCCTTGCTCACAGAAGATCTCACCAAAGACATACTGGAGGCTGAATCTCTCCTCCAATCTCACAATATACATGTGGATGTAGTAAACAGCACACCTTATTTTTCCAATCACAATGTCTTCTACTAGGCCCAACTACCATTCTGGTCTCAGGCTCAAGGAGCCTTTCTTAGGTAAGATCCAAACTTAAGAGTCAATATTGCCCTCATCCTTTAGAAAACATTGGCTCACAGTGCCTTCTCTGCCTTCATTTTGCCCCTTGTCGATTTTTTTGTTTTTGCTAGTCTTGGGACTTGATCTCAGAGTGTGAACATTGTTCTTGGGCTTTCTTTAGGCTTTAGCTGTCCCACCGAGCCACAGCACCACTTGCAGCGTTTTCTATGTATGTGGTAATGAGGAATCAAACCTGAGTCTTTTTGCGTGGTAGCCAAGGACTCTACCATTAGGTCAAACACACAGGGTATCTTGCACATATTTTTGACGTCAATCTACTAGGATATTGTTAGGTTTCTGTATCCTAATCAATATTTTCCTGATGATTAGCTTTGCTGTCATGTGTAACAAATGCAAGAGGGAAAAACACAGAAGAATTAGTGAAATTTTTAAAAAAAGCATTACACACATAGATAAGTGTTCATTCTTTGTAGGAGAAAGGATATTTTGGTATGATGATGACGACTTTATAATGACTATGCCAGGGTTGAGAGTTTGGCATAGTGGTAGAGTGCTTGCCTAGCATCCATGAAGATCTGGGTTTGATTGCTCAGTATCCGTAGGTAGAAAATCTAGATGTGGCACTGTGGCTCAAGTGGCAGAGGGCTAGACTTGAGAAAACCCGAGGACAGTGCTCAGGCCCTGAATTCAAGCCCAAAGACTGGCAGAAAGATAAAAGAAAATAAAAATGCTTTTTACGAGCTAATTCACTCACTGCATTTGCTTCTGAAATCTTCGCTTCTGCACCTTGTGAAATACCCCTTTCCCTCAACGTAGACAAGAAAAACAGATCCATCCCATGGTCCACTGTGAGGCCACTGGTTGGGCTAAGAGCTAGTCGTGCAGCAACACATAAGTTTTATTCTAATACTTTCCAAATTTTGTACTCAAATATGCTACCTACTTACCAACTTATGTCAGTTATCCTTATGCTATAACTTTTCTTCATGACTACAATATTCTTACACTCCTACGTTAATCCTGTTGTACCTCCCCTGACCTCTCTCATTCTTTTTTTCTATCACTGGAGCTCTGCTCATCTTACAACCCTTATACTACATGATGGCTCTACACATGGATCTACACATGATGGCTGTTGAGCAATATTGTATATGTAGGTGGTTAATTATTCTCTAGGCTCAGAGGGACTTAAACACAATAGAGATTGGATTGAGAGGCTTATTGTTTTGGGTATAAATCGCTTATCAGGGGTTGTATTAGACCGGTCTGTAAGTGCACAAAAAGAAAGAGTGATAATACCAATCAAAACGTGTGAATATCTAGTGTCTGCCAGATACAGAGGTCTAGGTTGGTTATATCTGAAAAACTATAATGGTATTTAGTACTAATCTTGCTCCCATTTTCAAATGGGCGGAACAAGAATCTCAAGAAAAATGTCAAATCAAGAAACAACATCCCCCACCCAATGTAAACAGACAATGGAACAGTCACTGGCAAACCTAGAGGAGAGTCTTCCAAGTGCGACACAAATGCAATTGATAAACATCATTAATGGAAAATGTGAAAATATAAAGAAAGAGATAATGGAGAAAGCCATAGCTGAACAAGAGGAAAGCATAAATAAGGTGATAAGTGAAAAAGAAGAAGCCATAAAAGAGGCCATAATAAAAGTTTTTCCAAGAAAGATGGATGAATTCATAGAATCCATAAATAAAAATGTGACCACACTCCAGCAAATGTCCAAAGAAAATAAAACTACTGAGCTAACCACTCAAAAGGAAATCAAGGAGATTAAGAAATCCATACATGATCTAAAACAAGAGATGAAAGGCATCAAAAGTGAGCAATTAGAAGCAAGGGAGATGAAAAATAAAGTAGATAGTTTTGATAGCAGGTTAGACAATGCAGAGGAGAGAATTTCCGGGGCTGAAGATAATTTAGGTATTATAGAGAAAGAACAGAAAATGAGTCAATCCAAATCTAGGAAATGTGAGAGAGCGCTTCAGGAGGTCCAAGATACAATTAGGAAGCCTAATTTAAGGCTAGTTGGTATTGAGGAGGGCGTGGAGAAAGAGGTCAATGGTACTGGAAATATACTTCAGGGAATCATCTCAGAGAATTTCCCAAATATCCAGAAGGGCAGGCCCATCCAGATATGAGAAGCTTTTAGAACCCCAAACAGACCTGACCAGAAAAGAACATCCCACCGCCACATTGTGATCCGAACTGGATCAATAGAAACGAAAGGAAAGATCCTAAAGGCAGCCAGGGAAAAGGGATCAGTAACCTATAAAGGCAAACCAATCAGAATAACCCCAGATTTCTCAGCAGAGACCATGCAAGCACGAAGTGACTGGAAGCATATATGTCATGCCCTTAAATCAAATAACAACCAACCAAGAATACTGTAGCCAGCTAAGTTCTCATTCATAACTGAGGGAACAATAAAAACATTCCATTCCAGGGAAAAGCTGCAACAATATGTCGAAACAAAACCAACACTACAGAGAATTCTCAAAGATGCTCTATCCATAGAAAACCAAAATAAATGCAATATAGGGAAAGAAATGGCACCTAAACAGCATACCATCTAAGGACCACAAGAACTGTCAAGACACAGGCCCTACTAAAAGCTTTTTAAAATGGTAGGAACTAATAAATATCTCTCAATCCTAACTCTCAATATCAATGGACTTAACTCTCCAATTAAACGGCATAGGCTGTCTAGTTGGATCAAAAAGCAAGAGCCATCGTTCTGCTGTCTTCAAGAGACACATCTTACCCCAAAACAATCATCTTTTGAAAGTGAGAGGTTGGAATAAACTCTATCAAGCTAACTGCCCCCATAAACAGGCTGGAGTTGCCATTCTCATTTCAGATACAATAGACTTCAAACTAAAATTAGTAAGAAAAGACAAAGAAGGTTACTACATACTACTAAAGGGATCTTTCCTCCAGGAAGACATAACGATCCTAAATATTTACACACCCAATCCTGGAGCTCCAAACTTCATCAAGCAAATATTACTTACACTGAAACCATACATAGATCCAAATACAGTGATTGTTGGTGAGTTTAACACACCACTATCACCTATGGACAGATTAACAAGGCAAAAACTCAACAGAGAAACCTTAGAACTGAACAAATATATAGACCAACTAGATCTAACAGACATCTGCAGGATATTCCACCCAGTAACAACACCATATACGTGTTTCTCAGCAGCACATGGAACATTTTCCAAAATAGACAACATATTAGGCCATAAAACAAACCTGGACAGATTCAGAAACACTGAAATTATTCCATGCACACTCTCAGACCATAAAGGCATCATATTGGAACTGAACACACATCTCCACCAACGAAAACCCTGTAACTCATGGAGACTGAACAACACATTGTTGAATCAAAAACAATGGGTAATCGAATAGATCAGAACAGATATCCAACTGTTTATGAAATTTAACAATAAGGAGCACACAAATATCAACTCCTTAGGGACACAACAAAGGCAGTACTCAGAGGAAAATTTATAGCGCTGAGTGACTACAACAGCAAGTGGAAAAATAGCAAACCAAGTAGTTAATGCCTCACCTTAACCTCTTGGAAAAAGAGCAACAAACCAACCTTAAACCCATTAGGAGAAAGCAAATTATTAAAATCAAAGCAGAATTAAATGATTTGGAATAAAAAAACTATAGAAAGAATCAACAAAACAAGGAGTTGGTTCTTTGAAAGAATTAACAAAATTGACAAGCCCTTAGCAAATCTTACCAAAAAAAGAAGAGAGCATATCGAAGTAAACAAAATCACAGATGAAAATGGTAATATCACGACAGAAATTACCAAGAACCAGAATATCATGAGGGAATACTTCTCAAACCTTTACGCCAACAAATTTGAGAATCTAGAAGAAATGGATGAATTCCTAGACAATATTAACATACCCACACTGAACCAAGGAGAGCTAACCCAACTCAACAGGCCTATTTCAAGCTCTGAAACAGAAATGGAAATTAGACAACTTCCACTTAAAAAGAGCCCAGGGCCAGATGGATTCACAGCTGAATTCTATAAGGTCTTCAAAGCAGAGCTCACACCAATATTCCTCAAGCTCTTCAACGAAATTGAAAATGAAGGTTCTTTACCAAACTCATTCGGTGAAGCCAGTATATCCCTCATCCCCAAACCAGACAGAGATTCATCAAAGAAAGAGAACTATAGACCCATTTCTATGATGAACATCGATGCAAAACTTCTCAACAAAATACTGGCCAACCGTCTACAACAACTCATCAAAAAAATTATACACTATGATCAAACTGGATTCATCACAGGGAGGCAAAGCTGGTTCAACATACAGAAATCAATTAATATAATTCGACACATCAACAGGAGCAAGGACAAAAATCACATGATTGTCTCAATAGATGCGGAATTGGCATTTGACAAGATCCAAAACCCCTTTATGTTAAAAGATGTGGAGAAACTAGGAATCCATGGAACATTTCTCAATGTAATAAAGGCTGTGTATGAGAAACCCACTGCCAGTATTATACTTAATGATGAAAATCTAAAGCCATTCCCTCTAAAATCAGGAACGATACAAGGATGCCCACTCTCTCCACTCCTTTTTAACATAGTACTAGAATTCCTAGGCAGTGCAATAAGGCAAGAAGCAAGCATAAAGGGGATCCAAGTAGGGAAAGAGGAAATAAACCTATCACTCTTTGCAGATGACATGATTCTGTATTTAAAGAATCCTATAGACTCTACTCCCAAGCTCCTTGAGCTGATTCAAAGCTTTGGAAGGTTAGCAGGCCATAAAATCAACCCTCACAAATGAACTGCCTTCCTTTACGCCAACAGTGAGAGGAACGAGGCAATAATCAGGAAAGAAACTCCTTTCACAATAGCCTCAAAGAAAATAAAGTACCTAGGAATTAGCTTAACTAAGAATGTAAAGGACCGTTTAGGTGAAAACTTTAAAACCCTAAAAAAGGAAATTAAAGCAGAACTAAGGAAATGGAAACACCTCCCATGCTCCTGGATTGGAAGAATCAACATTGTGAAAATGACAATCTTGCCAAGGCCTGTCTACAAATTCAATGCAATACCCATCAACATCCCAATGTCATTCTTTAAAGAAATAGAAGAGGCAATTCAAAATTTCATATGGAACAATAAAAAACCCCGTATAGCAAAAACTCTTTTTAGCAGAAAGAACAGCACTGGAGGAATTTCAATTTCAAACTTTAGACTCTATGACAGAGCTATAATTCTCAAAACAGCTTGGTACTGGCACAAGAACAGGCCCGACGTCCAATGGAATAGAACTGCCATCCCAGATATTAAACCACAGACCTATGGCCACCTAATCTTTGACAAGGGAGCCAAAAAAATAGAATGGAAGAAAGATAGCCTCTTCAACAAGTTGTGCTGGCAGAATTGGTTAAGCACCTACAGAAAACTAAAGTTGGATCCTTCTTTGTCATCTTGCACTAGAATTAACTCCAAATGGATCAAAGACCTGGAGGTAAAAGCTGACACACTGAAAAGTTTACAGGAAGGAATAGGAGATACACTAGGCCTCCTTGGCACAGGTTGAAACTTTCTTAATAAGAACCAAGAATCACAACAAATCAGAGGAAGGCTGGATAAGTGGGACTGCATTAAACTGCAGAGCTTTTGTATTGCAACGGATATAGCTAGTAAACTAATCAGGAAGCCTACAGAGTGGGAGAAGATCTTCACCAACCAAACAACGGACAAAGGCCTCATATCTAAAATATATCAACAACTCAAAAAATTGAATCACTCCAAAACTAACCTCCAAAGTAACACCCATCCCATTGAAAAATGGGCCAAAGACTTAAAGAGAGTCTTCTCTGAAGAAGAAACAAAAATGGCCTATAGACACATGAAGAAATGCTCCACATCTCTGGTCATAAAAGAAATGCAAATCAAAACAACTCTAAGATTCCACCTCACTCCAGTTAGAATGGCCAGGATCAGGAAAATGAATGACAACAGATGCTGGAGGGGATGTGGCCAGGAGGGATCACTACTACACTGTTGGTGGGAGTGCAAACTCGTTCAACCACTATGGAAAGCAGTGTGGCAGTGCCTCAAAAGGCTAAACATACAACTCCCCTATGACCCAGCAATTCCACTATTTGGCATTTACCCAACAATCCAGAAACAAGGGCATACTAAACCCACTAGCACAACAATGTTCATTGCAGCACTATTCACCATAGCAAAGATATGGAACCAACCCAGATGTCCCTCAGTTGATGAGTGGATGAACAATTGTGGTATTTCTACACAATGGAATTCTATGCTGCTGTCAGAAAGAATGATATCGCCCCATTTGTTAGGAAATAGAAAGACTTAGTACAAATCATATTAAGTGAAGTAAGCCAGACTCAAAGGAACTTGGCTCAGTGGTTTCCCTCATTCGTCATAATCAGTAGAAACCTTGGGCTCCACTGGCAGAGATTTGCAATAGAGCAAAAGGCCATATATAAGGCCATATAATGTCAAGCTAACTGAATGGACCTCCAAGATATTGAAACAAAAGCCACATAATGAATGATTGTTGTCCTTAATGTACTATGTTGTCTCTCATCTCCTTTGCTGTCCCTTGGTTATCCCATATTGGTATAGTATCTCACTTTGTTATTTGATATATTGAATTTGTTTGATTTGGATATTTGAAATTTGAAAGGGAAGGGGGGAAAACCAAGGCGGGTGGGGGGTGTAGGGTTGGATAGAAATGGGTACCAAGACATGTGAAAGTGTATCAATGTATGTGAATTAATGCACCTTCTATCTGGCAAATATCATGTAACCCTTTTACTAATTACAATAAAAAATTAAAAAAAAAAGAAAGTTGTAGTGTGTGGGGAGGATGATGGGGTCAAATACATTTCTTCTTAGAAATATACCTCATCTCGTTGCCCTGGATTTTCCTGGCCTTCTTCTTAGAGAAAGGCCTGTTATACTGGATTTGTGGCTTGGCAATGATCTAGTATGTACATCTTCGAGTAAGACATCCACAACTTCCATGCCTGAGACTTGAGTTTCCTGACCTTTGGCAACAGCACAGCAACATCTTTCTTCCTCCTGAGCCACAGGCCAAGTGAGCTGGCTTGAGTTGGTTGTTAGTTACAGTGGCTTGGTTACCAGGGTTCCATATTCTGTTCCAATGTGAGGGAGGCAGGGTCACCTTTCAGGGCCCAATGACCAAAGATCCTTGCTCACAGAAGACCTCACCAAAGACATACTGGAGGTTGAATCTCTCCTCCAATCTTACAATATACAAGTGGATATAGTAAACAGCACACCTTATTTGTCCAATCCCAATGTTTTCCACTAGGCCCAACTACCAGTCTGGTCTCAGGCTCAAGGAGCCCTTCTTCGGTAAGGTCCAAACTTAAGGGTCAATATTGCCCTCATCCTTTACAAAACATTTGCTTCACAGTGCCTTCTCTGCCTGCATTTTGCCCCTTGTCGATTTTTTTTTGTTTTTGCTAGTCTTGGGACTTGACCTCAGAGTGTGAACATTGTTCTTGGGCTTTCTTTAGGCTTTAGCTGTCCCACCGAGCCACAGCACCACTTGCAGCGTTTTCTATGTATGTGGTAATGAGGAATCAAACCTGAGTCTGTTTGCGTGGTAGCCAAGGACTCTACCACTAGATCAAACACACAGGGCATCTTGCACATATTTTTGACGTCATTCTACTAGGATATTATTAGGTTTCTGTATCCTAATCAATTTTTTCCTGATGATTAGCTTTGCTGTCATATGTAAAAATGCAAGAGGGAAAAACACAGAAGAATTAGTGAAATTTAAAAAAAGCATTACACACATAGATAAGTGTTCATTCTTTGTAGGAGAAAGGAAATTTTGTTATGATGATGATGACTTTATAAATACTATGTCAGGGTTGAGAGTTTGGCATAGTGTTGGAGTGCTTGCCTGGTATCCATGAAGATCTGGGTTTGATTGCTCAGTATCACATAGATAGAAAATCTAGATGTGGCACTGTGGCTCAAGTGGCAGAGGGCTACACTTGAGAAAACCCGAGGACAGTGCTCAGGCCCTGAATTCAAGCCCCAAGACTGGCAGAAAGATAAAAGAAAATAAAAATGCTTTTTGCGAGCTAATTCTCTCACAGCATTTGCTTCTGAAATCTTCGCTTCTGCATCTTGTGAAATACCCCTTTCCCTCAAGGTAGACAAGAAAATCAGGTCCATCCCATGGTCCACCCTGAGGCCACTGGTTGGGCTAAGAGCTAGTCGTGCAGCAACACATAAGTTTTGTTTTAATACTTTCCAAATTTGGACTCAAATATGCTACCTACTTACCAACTTAGGTCAGTTATCCTTATGCTATACTTTTTCTTCATGACTACAATATTCTTACACTCCTACGTTAATCCTGTTGTACCTCCCCTGACCTCTCTCATTCTTTTTTTCTATCTCTGGAACTCTGCTCGTCTTTAAACCCTTATACTGCACGGATCTACACTTGATGGCTCTTGAGCAATATTGTATATGTAGGTGGTTAATTATTCTCTAGTCTCAGAGGGACTTAAAGACAATAGAGATTGAATTGAGGGGCTTATTGTTTTGGGTATAAATCGCTTAACAGTGGTTGTATTAGACTGGTCTGTAAGTGCACAAAAAGAAAGAGTGATAATACCAATCAAAACTTGTGAACATCTAGTGTCTGCCAGCTACAGAGGTCTAGATTGGTTATATCTGAGAAACGATAATCGTATTTAGTAGTAATCTTGCTCCCATTTTAAATGGGCAGAACAAGAATCTCAAGAAAAATGTCAAATCAAGAAACAACATCCCCCACCCAATGTAAACAGACAATGGAGCAGTCACTGGCAAACCTAGAGGAGAGCCTTCCAAGTGCTTCTCAAATGCAATTGATAAACATCATTAATGGAAAATGTGAAAATATAAAGAAAGAGATAATGGAGGAAGCCATAGCTGAACAAGAGGAAAGGAAAAACATGGTGATAAGTGAAAAAGAAGAAGCCATAAAGGAAGCCATAATAAAGGTTTTTCAAAGAATGATGGATGAATTCATAGAATGCACAAATAAAAACGTGACCAAACTCCAGCAAATGTCCAAAGAAAATAAAGCTACTGAGCTAACCACTCAAAAGGAAATCAAGGAGATTAAGAAATCCATAGATGATCTAAACAAGAGATGAAAGGCATCAAGTGAACAATTAGAAGCAAGGGAGATGAAAAATAAAGTAGATAGTTTTGATGGCAGGTTAGACAATGCAGAGGAGAGAATTTCCGGGGCTGAAGATAATTTAGGTATTATAGAGAAAGAACAAAAAATGAGTCAATCCAAATCTAGGAAATATGAGAGAGCGCTTCAGGAGGTCCAAGATACAATTAGGAAGCCTAATTTAAGGCTAGTTGGTATTGAGGAGGGTGTGGAGAAAGAGGTCAATGGTATTGGAAATATACTTCAGGGAATCATCTCAGAGAATTTCCCAAATATCCAGAAGGGCAGGCCCATCCAGATATGAGAAGCTTTTAGAACCCCAAACAGACCTGACCAGAAAAGAACATCCCACCGCCACATTGTGATCCGAACTGGATCAATAGAAACGAAAGAAAAGATCCTAAAGGCAGCCACTGAAAAGGGATCAGTAACCTATAAAGGCAAACCAATCAGAATAACCCCAGATTACTCAGCAGAGACCATGCAAGCACGAAGTGACTGGAAGCATATATGTCATGCCCTTAAATCGAATAACTACCAACCAAGAATACTGTAGCCAGCTAAGCTCTCATTCATAACTGAGGGAACAATAAAAACATTCCATTCCAGGGAAAAGCTGCAACTATATGTCGAAACAAAACCAACACTACAGAGAATTCTCAAAGATGCTCTATACATAGAAAACCAAAATAAAAGCAATATAGGGAAAGAAATGGCACCTAAACAGCATACCATCTATGGACCACAAGAACTGTCAAGACACAGGCCCTACTAAAAGCTTTTAAAAATGGTAGGAACTAATAAATATCTCTCAATCCTAACTCTCAATATCAATGGACTTAACTCTCCAATTAAACGGCATAGGCTGTCTAGTTGGATCAAAAAGCAAGAGCCATCGTTCTGCTGTCTTCAAGAGACACACCTTACCCAAAAACAATCATCTTTTGAAAGTGAGAGGTTGGAATAAACTCTATCAAGCTAACTGCCCCCATAAACAGGCTGGAGTTGCCATCCTCATATCAGTTACAATAGACTTCAAACTAAAATTAGTAAGAAAAGACAAAGAAGGTTACTACATACTACTAAAGGGATCCTTCCTCCACAAGACATAACGATCCTAAATATTTACACACCCTTTTGAAGATTCTCAAAAGTTTGAAGATTCTGCCAGTGCAAGTTAGATTCCGGCATTGATATTAAATAATGCAATGAGTAGGGATTTATATTTGAAATATCACTGTTGACAAAATCTAACACACATTTGCTTAGTATTTGCTTTTGATTTCCCAAGAAGTTCAGTACAAGCTAACATGTGTGGCATATATCGACTGGGAGAAATGATTCAGAATATGTGACTCATTTGAACAGGAGTCAGTGAAAAGATACAGAAGCAGGATACCCATATTGTGATAATTTGTATATTTTGCCTATTTTGTGTTTGTTATTAATTCCATTTGTAGTGTACATTTCTAGGTAAAAACTTTTAAAATGTTTCCAAACAATTTGTTATTTCAACAGCAAAAAAATACATTTATATGCCTGATAAAATTCACAGAATCCAAATTTTTCCATATTATTTTTTTTTGGTGGATCATAGATCTTGAACTCAGCCTGGGCACTATCCCTGAGCTCTTCAGCTCCAGGCTACCACCTTACCCTGGAGCCAAGCCCCACTTCCCATTTTCTAAAGGTAAATTGGAGATAAGAGTCTCACGTCTTTTTGTGCCAGGATGGCTTTAAACCTTGATCCTCAGATCTCAGCCTCCTGAGTAGCTAGGATTATAGAAGTGAGCCACCACCCCATCATGCTCAGCTTTCTGTTTTTTTTTTACAAGCCCTTTGGCTGGAACTCGGTCTGAGCACTGTCCTTCAGCTTTCCTCAAGCCTAGTGATCTTCTACTTGAGCCACAGCACTACTTCTGGTTTTTTCTGTGTATGTGGTACTGCGGAATTGAACCTTCGTCTTCCTACAAGCACTCTACAACTATGCCAAACTCCCAGCCCCTCCACATTAGTTTTTATGATAGATCTTTCCATGCATCTAGGATGGCTAGAAATCCTTCTTGAGTTTCCCAAGATCATGGAGTATAGGTGTGTCCCATCCTGTGTGGCTACATAACCATTGTTTAGGGTACAGTTCTCTCTTCATTCTACCCATCTAGAGCAATTTTCATCTTCCATGTATAATCATTAAACATTCAGCTCCTGTTCCTCTCTACTCCATTCTCTGGAACCATCGTGCTTTTTGGCTCTAAAGGTTTGTTGATCCTTGGAAGCTCTGGAAGGGAAAACATACCCTAGCTCTTCCTTTATGACTGCTGTATTTTTAGTTTACTGTAATCAAGATTCATCTGTAAAATATAGTAAAATGTTCTTCCTTTTCAATGCATTGTTTTGCATATTTCTATCTTTTGATTATTATTAATAGTTGTGAATGGATCCTCCACATATTTGTTCTAGTCTCTGCTTTCTCTTCCGTTAGGTACAAATCTAGAAATAGAAGTGTTGGACCATATTTCTATGTAATTCTATATTTAGTACTTTTTTAGCACTCTCCACGCAATTTTTGATTGTTTTATATTCCTTGCAGAACTATTCCAAAGTTCTACTTCTTCTCACTACCTTCCCAGTAATAGTTAGACTTTGAAAGTTGTTTTTTGTATGCGTGTGTGTGTGTGTTTGTGTGTGTGTATGTGGATCTTTTTGTTTAAAACTATATTTATATTAACATATTTAAAGTAATGATTTCATTGTAATTTTAATTTTTCTCATGACTGTTAATATTGAACTTCTTTCTATATTTTGAACTACTATTTCTATATATACTTTTTAGAAAATCCTCTCCAATCTCCAATTTTTTCCCTTTTTTTGTGGGGTAGTGGGGAAAGTCATGGGGCTTGGACCTTGGGCCGTGAGTTCTTTAGTTTAAGGCTATTGTATTACCCTGAGTATTGCCCCTCAGTTCTTCTGCTCACAGCTCCCTACCACTCTTCCCATTATATACAGAACAAAGGTCATCCTCAGTCTTTTTGAAAAAGTAAAACATACAGTAAATTTGTCGTATGAAACAGCAAGAAATAAATTTCTTGCCGGGTGCAGTGACTTCTACCTGTAATCCTAGCTACTCAGATATCAGGCTGATATCTAAAGATTTGGTTCAAAGCCAGCCTGGGCATTAGAAAGTCTATGAGACTCTCATCTACAGTTAACCACTAGAATATGGGAAATGGCACTGTGGCTTCATAGGTTGGGTGATAGCCTTGAGTTGAAGAGCTCAGGAACAGTGCCCAGGCCCAGAGTTCAAGCCTTACAAATCCCCCAGCCAAAAAAAAAAAGAAAAAAAAGGTTCTTCCCCAAGTGACTATTATGCCAGACATAGAACATTAACATTCTGGTGTACTTCACAGTATTATTACTTGATACCCTAAGATTTTGCAATATTCTCACAGTACCAGCATATGTCATCATATAATGTAGTTCCTTTTCAATGGAATAATTCCATTTATAACCTAAATCTACTCCCCGACTTATTTTTGTCGATACCACAATTGCTCTACCATGATATGCCACAAGCCATTCAACATTTTATGGTGGGTAATTGGAAAGGAGTCTCATGGAATTCTGTGCCAGGCTGGCTTTGAACCATGGTCCTCAGATCTCAGTCTCCTGAGTAGCTAGGATGACAGGCGTGAGCCACCAACACCTGGCTTGCCTTTTTATTTTTTGGGGGGTCTTGGGACTTGAACTCTGGGCCTAGGCACCATCCCTAAGCTTTTCAGGTCAATATTTCATGTAAGTTTAAACATTTAAGTAAAGGAATAAAATTCCAACAAAAAAAGAATAAAATTCCAGACATGGTGTGTTTATAACTCAGTGCTAATTACTTGATGAAAATGTGCCATTCCAGAAGCTGGTGTCATTTGATGATGTAGCTGTGCATTTCAGCTGGGAGGAGTGGCAGCATCTGGACAATGCTCAGAGGACCCTGTACAGAGATGTAATGCTGGAGACCTACAGCAGCCTGGTGTCCTTAGGTGAGCAAAAGTCAAATTCACTTGCAAGGCCAAGTGCCTTGTTATTTTGCAGATACGTGAATGTTTATCAAACTTTCAATACTATTTAAATGAAAGATTCCAGGCCCTGAGAAGTATCATTATTTCTAAAGAAAACCTAAGGTAATTTTGTACTCATTCTTCAGGATACCTTCAGGATACTTTGACAACAGTTCTAAATTATGTTTCCTCTAATGGAGATGACATTCCAAACTTACACAGTAATTGTAAGTGGATAAACAATCCAGAATAGAATATATATCATTATTGGAAATAGTATCTACAAATCACTAAACAGTGAGTTTATAATGGAAACCTGGCACTAGGTGCAATGTTTCATGCCTGTAATCTTAAAATATTCAGGAGGAAGAAATCTAAGAATTCTAATTTGAAGCCAGCAATGGCATAAAAATTGCCATGAAACTCTATAACTCCAAGTAAACCCTCAAAAATGTTAGTGGAGTGTCAAGAGTTTGACTTTGTGGTTGAGTGCTTGCCTAGCATGCATGAAGACCTACTCATGTAAGTGGAGCTGGGACTCAAACTGGTATTTTTCTAGCCGTGAGCAAGACAGCTAAGTTTATGCCATACAAAATGAATCCAGAGCTGGGGAAAAGTCAACCATGGAGCCAGTGAGAAATGAGAAAAAAGATTTAATAGATAACTTGTGAGTAGGATGTCTGTGAACTTAAAGCAATGATGACCCAGCATAAGCAATAATTCTCTACTGTTTCTAATTTACAGGGCCCTGTGTTCCCAAACCTGTATTAATTGACAAGCTAGAGCACTGTGCAGAATTCTGGATAGGAAATTCCTCTGACAAGAATATTACAGGTGAGTGAATGCATCTTCATATTGATGTTGGAGCCTGAGCCCCATTGGTAAGTTCATGTTGTGATGTACTGAGCAATAATATTCTTAGTTACCCTAAATCCTGTGTGGAACCTATGGAATTCTTTGTGAATGAATCAAGAATCATTTTCTTTTCCCAATCCTATGCTTGATCTCAGGGCCTGAGCATGGTCCTTGGGTTTTCTCAAGGCTAGCTTACTATTTCTTGAGTTATAGCACCACTTCTGGCTTTTTCTTTGTATGTAGTACCAAGGAACTGAACCAGGTCTTTGTGCATGCTAGCCCAAACCCCCGGCACCAAGAATCATAGGGTGATATAATGAATTCTACGTGGCAGTAGAGTTAAAGCTAGATTTCTCTGTAGAAATTTCTGTGAAACAAAATAAAATGAGAAAGCCATGAGCCCGTGGCTCATGCCTGTAATCCTAGCTGCTTAGGAGGCTGAGATCTGAGGATCAAGGTTCAAAGACTGACCTATCACAAAAACACCTCAGACACTTCTCTCCAATGAACCAATAGAAAATGAGAAGTGGGGTTGAGGCTAAATACATAGGGCAGTAGCCATGAGCTGAAGAGCTCAGGAAGAACAGCCAGGTCTAGTATTCAAGTCCCATGACTGCAAAACAAGAAAGAAAGGAAGAAAGAAAGAAAGAAAGAAAGAAAGAAAGAAAGAAAGAAAGAAAGAAAGAAGAAAGAGGGAAGAAAGAGGGAAGAAAGAGGGAAGGAAGGAAAGGAAGAAAGAAAGAAAGAGAGAGAGAAAGAAATAAAGAAAGAAATTTCATTTCTTTAAAACTAAGACTATAAATGATTGAACAAACAAGGAATAAGTCAGGGCATTATTCTCTGATAAGGATAATATCTTTTTGCTGGTAGGAAGAGACTGGTATTCAGAACCAGACCTTTCCACCAGAAATTGAGCCTAGTGGTAGAGTGCTTGCCTAGCATGCACAAAGACACAGGTTTGATTCCTTATTACCACATACATAGAAAAAGCCAGAAGTAATGAATTCATTGGTAGGGTTCTAGTCTTGACAAAACCCAAGGAGAGTGGTTAGGTCCTAAGTTCAAACCCAGGAATGGAAGGAAAAAAAACAACAAAGATTCAATCAACATAAGAAAATTAACTAGACAATGAGCTGGAGATTTTCTGGTCTTCCATGGTTCTGAGGGACAGGAGTGTTAGAAAAGGAATTTTTATAAGACTTCAAATGGAAAGAAACAAATTTATAGCGCTGAGTGCCTACAACAGCAAGTTGGAAAAATGGCAAACCGACTAGTTAATGTCTCACCTTAACCTCCTGGAAAAAGAGCAACAAACCAACACTAAACCCATTAGGAGAAAGCAAAGTATTAAAATTAAAGCAGAATTAAATGATTTGGAATAAAAAAAACTATGAAAAGAATCAACAAAACAAGGAGTTGATTCTTTGAAAGAATTAACAAAATTGACAAGCCGTTAGCAAATCTTACCAAAAAAAGAAGAGAGCATATCAAAATAAACAAAATCGCAGATGAAAATGGTAATATCACGACAGAAATTACCAAGATCCAGAATATCATGAGGGAATACTTCTCAAACCTTTACGCCAACAAATTTGAGAATCTAGAAGAAATGGATGAATTCCTAGACAATATTAACATACCCACACTGAACCAAGAAGAACTAAGCCAACTCAACAGGCCTATTTCAAGCTCTGAAATAGAAATGGCAATTAGAGAACTTCCACCTAAGAAAAGCCCAGGGCCAGATGGATTCACAGCTGAATTCTATAAGGTCTTCAAAGCAGAGCTCACACCAATACTCCTCAAGCTCTTCAAAGAAATTGAAAATGAAGGTTACTTACCAAACTCATTCTATGAAGACAGTATAACCCTCATCCCCAGACCAGACAGAGATTCATCAAAGAAAGAGAACTATAGACCCATTTCTTTGATGAACATCGATGGAAAACTTCTCAACAAAATACTGGCCAACCGTCTATAACAACTCATCAAAAAAATTATAAACTATGATCAAACTGGATTCATCACAGGGAGGCAAAGCTGGTTCAACATACGCAAATCAATTAATATAATTGAACACATCAACAGGAGCAAAGACAAAAATCACATGATTGTCTCAATAGACGCAGAAAAGGCATTTGACAAGAACCAACACCCCTTCATGTTAAAAGATGTGGAGAAACTAGGAATCCATGGAACATTCCTTAATGTAATAAAGGCTGTGTATGAGAAACCTACTGCTAGTATTACACTTAATGGTGAAAATCTAAAGCCATTCCCTCTAAAATCATGAATGAGACAAGATGCCCACTCTCTCCACTACTCTTTAACATAGTACTAGAATTCCTAGCCAGTGCAATAAGGCAAGAAGCAAGCATAAAGGGGATCCAAGTAGGGAAAGAGGAAATAAAACTATCCCTCTTTGCAGATGACATGATTCTGTATTTAAAGAATCCTATAGACTCTACTCCAAAGCTCCGTGACCTGATCCAAAGCTTTGGAAGAGTAGCAGGCTATAAAAAAAACCCTCAAAAGTCAACTGCCTTCCTTTATGCCAACAGTGAGAGGAACGAGGCAATAATCAGGAAAGCAACTCCTTTCACAATAGCCTCAAAGAAAATAAAGTACCTAGGAATTAGCTTAACTAAGAATGTAAAGGACCTTTTTGACGAAAACTTCAAAACCGTAAAAAAGGAAATTAAAGCAGAACAAAGGAAATGGAAAAACCTACCATGCTCCTGGATTGGAAGAATCAACATTGTGAAAATGACAATCTTGCCAAGGGCTATCTACAAATTCAATGCAATACCCATCACCATACCAATGTCATTCTTTAAAGAAATACAAGAGGCACTCCAAAATTTCATATGGAATAATAAAAGACCCCGTATAGCAAAAACACTTTTTAGCAGAAAGAACAGCGCTGGAGGAATTTCAATTCCAAACTTTAGACTCTATTACAGAGCTATAATCCTCAAAACAGCTTGGTACTGGCACAGGAACAGGCCTGAAGACCAATGGAATAGAACTGAGGACCCAGATATTAAACCACAGACCTATGGCCACCTAATCTTTGACAAGGGAGCCAAAAAAATAGAATGAAAGAAAGACAGCCTCTTCAACAATTTGTGCTGGCAGAACTGGTTAAGCACCTGCAGAAAACTAAAGTTGGATCCTTCTTTTTCACCTTGCACTAGAATTAACTCCAAATGGATCAAAGACCTGGAGGTAAAAGCTGACACACTGAAAACTCTACAGGAAGGAATAGGAGATACACTAGGCCTCCTTGGCACAGGTCGAAACTTTCTTAATAAAGAATCACAACAAATCAGAGAAAGGCTGGATAAGTGGGACTGCATTAAACTGCAGAGCTTTTGTATGGCAAAGGACATAGCTAGTAAACTAATCAGGAAGCCTACAGAGTGGGAGAAGATCTTCACCAACCAAACAACGGACAAAGGCCTCTTATCTAAAATATATCAACAACTCAAAAAATTGAATCACTCCAAAACTAACCTCCAAAGTAACACCCATCCCATTAAAAAATGGGCCAAAGACTTAAAGAGAGTCTTCTCTGAAGAAGAAAAAAAATGGTCTATAGACACATGAAGAAATGCTCCATATCTCTGGTCATAAAAGAAATGCTAATCAAAACAACTCTAAGATTCCACCTCACACCAGCTAGAATGGCCAGGATTAGGAAAACGAATGACGACAGATGCTGGAGGGGATGTGGCCAGGAGAGATCTCTACTACACTGTTGGTGGGAGTGCAAACTCGTTCAACCACTATAGAAAGCATTGTGGCAGTGCCTCAAAAGGCTAAACATAGAACTTCCCTATGACCCAGCAATTCCACTACTTGGCATTTACCCAACAATCCAGAAACAAGGGCATACTAAACCCACTAGCACAACAATGTTCATTGCAGCACTATTCACCATAGCAAAGATATGGAACCAACCTAGATGTCCCTCAGTTGATGAATGGATCAACAAGATGTGGTATTTGTACACAATGGAATTCTATGCTGCTGTCAGAAAGAATGACATCGCCCCATTTGTTAGGAAATGGAAAGACTTAGACAAAATCATATTAAGTGAAGTAAGCCAGACTCAAAGGAACTTAGGCTCAATGGTTTCCCTCATTCGTCATAATCAGTAGAAACCTTGGGCTCTACTAGCAGAGGTTTGCAATAGAGGAAAATCTTGATACATAAGGGCATATAATGTGAAGCTAATTAAAAGGACCTCCAGGATAGTGAAACAAAAGCCATATAATGAATGATTGTTGTCCTTAATATACTATGTTGTCTCTCATCTCCTTTGCTGTCCCTTGGTTATCTCATATTGGTATAGTATCTCACTTTGTTATCTAATATATTGAACTTATTTGTATTTGGATATTTGAAATTTGATAGGGAAGGGGGGAAAACCAAGACGGGTGGGGGGTGTGGGGTTGGAGGGAAATGTGTACCAAGACATGTGAAAGGGTAGCAATGTATGTGAATTAACGCACCTTCTATCTGGCAAATATCATGTAACCCTTTTACTAATGACAATAAAAATAAAGAGACTAAGGATATAATTTTTGACCGTAGTCCAAAAAAAAAGACTTCAAATGGAAAGAAACAAATTTCAAAATTTCCACAAATACCTAAATTGATGCTTTAGTGAGAAGTTGTAACTGAAGGGATATAGGTGTAAGTCCTTACTCTCAACAATCGTTCTTGCTTGGATCAAAGGCAAACAGACATATAAACCAAACTTGTGGCCGCTGAATCTAGAAAAAATTCGTGTTCCTCACGTAATGGTTAATAAGCAAACAACATTGAAACTGGGTAAGGTAATCCTATCTGCTACTCAGGACCTGAGACTCTTATTTGTAGTTAACTCTAGAAAACAGGAAGTGAGGCTGTAGCTCAAGGATAGGGGTTAGAGTCTTCTGCTGAAGTGTTCAGGGACAGGGCTGAGGCCTATGAACTACAAAAAAAAAGAAAAGAAAAAAAAAGAAAGTTTTAAAAAGATGCAAAACAGCACAATATTTAGATTATTTCTCAAAAATAAAAGAAAGGCAGCTATTCCTCAATGTATAAACAAAACAGTATTTGAAAAAAAACAGCTGCAGGTATACTATAAGTAGTACTCAGCTTAAAACTGTAGCAATACATAGTTGGGTAATTTCAATAAATATTTCCTGTGATATAAAAAGAGAACTAAAACACAAAGAAACATTATTGGTCATTGTAAAATATCATTTTCTTAATATGTTAGGGAGAAAAGCATATATTTCTCACAAATCAATTTCCACTTTTTTATTTTAAAATATCTAACACTTAGGATGGGAAAGTAAAGTCATTACCTTTACAGTAAGGAATATTTGTATCTCATGTATGTTTGTGTCTTTTTTCTATGACTCATTTTCGATGTCCAGGTAATGGAAAATGTGTTCAAGCCTGCCAGGAAAGTCCACATGAATGTCTTTGTGAAGTAGCAGTTGCAAGTAGTATCGAAGTGGAGGAAAACGTGAGATTAGCAACAACTTTAAATTTGAGCTCTACACATAATCCAGAGCTGATTAGTAATAACGGTAACAACTTAGGGGTGAGGACTGAGGAGTTCATTAAGTGTCAGAACATGCTTCTGTCTCCTAAGCCTGATGAGATGAATGCTGCATATAGATCTCGTATGTCTCCTGTTCTTAAAAAATCCATCAGATATTCAGAGCATTTCATTCATGATTGTGACAGTCCAAAAGATCTGCAGTATCATAATTCTGTTCTGTCTGCCCAAGAAATTCTTCAGGGAGGGAGGAAAACTGCTAAATGTACTGTGTGATGAAAAATATTGTACTTAACACCAAACATCACTACACACCCGAAAATGTACACAGGAGAGACTCCTCATACATGTAGTGAATGTGAGAAATCTTTCAGTAATGAAATACGCCTTACAATACCTCAGAGCAAATATCCTGAGATATGTGATGTGTACATCAAGTGTGAAAATTAATTTCTGAGAAGTCAGACCTGACGCTCCAACCTCGATCTCCAAGAGAAGACAAACCTTATGAATATGAGGAACGTAATAAAATTTCTGCCCAGAATTCAGCTCTCAGCACACATCAGAGATCTCACACAGAAGAGAAATCTTATGAATGGGATAAATTTGGGAAGACTTTTAGACTGAAATCAGACCTCACTTTGCACCAGAGAAGGCACACAGAAGAGAAACCTTATGAATGTAACAAATGTGAAAAGTCTTTCACCCAGAAGATACACCTTCGAGTTCATCAAGTAACACACAGAGGAGAGAAATCTTATAAGTGTAATGAATGCGGAAAGTCTTTCCAAGGGAAGGGAAAACTTCGTGTTCATCAGAGAATACACACAGGAGTGAAACCTTATGAATGTAACCAATGTGTAAAGTCTTTCAGACAGAAATCTTCCCTCAAATTGCATCAAAGAACACACACAGGAGAGAAACCTTATGTGTGCAACAAATGTGGAAAGACCTTCAAGTGGAAGTCATATCTTGATGGGCATAATAGAACACACACAGGAGAGAAAACTTATGCATGTAGTGAATGCGGAAAGTCTTTCAAATGGAAGGTAAAACTCCATGTTCATCAGAGAATATACTCAGGGGAAACACCTTATGAGTGTAACATATGTGGAAAGTCCTTCACACAGAAGCCAAAACTCAACATGCATAAGAAAATTCAAACAGGAGAAAAACCTTATGAATGTAACCGATGTGGAATGTCTTTCAAATGGAAGTCTTCCCTCAAATTGCATCAGAGAACACACACAGGAGAGAAACTGTATGAGTGCATCAAATGTGGTAAGACCTTCAGATGGAAGTCACATTACAGGAGGCATAACAGAATTCACACATATTAGAAACCTTAGGAATATAACCAAAGTTGAAAGTCTTTCGTGCAGTATTCACCCTTCAGGAAGCGTAAGAGAGTGCACACATATGAGAAGCCTTAGCAATGTAATAAATAGGAAAGACTTTTTAGTCTGTGGAAGAAAACTCAGCTTGTGTCACAGAACCAACACAAGATAAAACCCTTAATGAATGTAGCAAATGTTCAGTCTTTTCCCCAGAAGGCACAAGTCAAGATTTATCACTAAACACCCACAGGATAGAATCCGATGAATAAAATGAAAGGGAAATTTTTTTGAAGAACTCATAGTTGAGTTTGCATGATACCACACAGACACAGGATAAAAATCGTATAAATATAAGAATATGAAAAATCCATCATGAACATATGACTAAGTATAAAATGCACATAGGAGAGAAAAACCTTATGAATATTACAAATGTGGAAAGTGTTGGACCTGGAAGGCATACTTCTGTGTTCATCACAAACCTGATTCCCATAGAAGAAAAGAAAACTAATGAATAGAACAAATGTGCAATGACTTTTAATCAGAAGTCAGTCTTCAGTACATTTCAGAACATACACAATAGAGAAATTCTGAGTAATGAAAAACATTTAGCTATATATAGAATCTCTGTATATGGGAGCATTAGGGTAAGTCTTCTAAACAAAGTCAACCTTCAGCAAGCATTAAGAGCACTCACAGAAGAAATAATAGCATGTAGGAAAACCTTTGTCAGAAACCTCTAAAAGCTGACTGTGGGGCTTAGTGGTAGAGTGCTAACCTATGAAGGATGAAGGCCTGGGTTAGATTCCTCAATACTATGTAAAAAGAGCAAGCCAGAAGCAGCACTGTGGTTCAAATGGTAAAGTGCTAACCTTGAGCAAAAGTAGCTCAGGCCCTGAGTTCAAGCCTAAGGATTGGAGAGAGAGAGAGAGAGAGAGAGAGAGAGAGAGAGAGAGAGAGAAGAGAGAGAAAGAGAGAGAAACAAGAACTTCTAAATTTTACAGAGATAGAGAAGGAGAGAGAGAAGGAGATAGAAACTAATTTCTAAACTTTACAGTCTTTCTATTTCCTTACAAATTTGTCTATGTCATTCTTTCTGATAGAAGCACAGAATTCCATTGTGTAAAAATACCATATTTGATCTACTCATCAACTGACGGGCATCTGGGTTGGTTCCATACCTTTGCTATAGTAAATAGTGCTGTGAAAAATGTTATTGTTCTAGTGATTTTAGTATGTCCTATCTGGACGATTGGCAAGTAGTGAAATTGCTGGATCACAGGGGACCTCTATGTTTAGTCTTTTTGGGATACTGCCATAGTGCTTTCCATAGTGGTTGAACGAGTTTGCAATCCCACCAGCAGTGTAGTAGTGATCCCTCCTGGCCACATCCCCTCCAGCATACGTTATTAGATTTCTGGATCTTGGCCATTCTAACTGGAGTGAGGAGGAAAAGGGAAAGAGGAACTGAAACTTTCTCTCCTTACAGATGACATGATTCTGTATTTAAAGAACCCTATAGACTCTACTCCGAAGCTGCTTGAGCTGATATAAAACTTTGGTAAGGTAGCAGGGTATAAAATTAACTTCAATGTCAACTGCCTTCCTATATGCCAACAAATGAGAGGAATGAGGCAAGAATCAGGATAGCAACTCATTTTGCTATCAAAGAAAATAAAATCCCTAGGAATTAACTTAGAATGAAAAGCACCTTTTTGATGGAACTATAAACCCTGGAGAAGGAAATTAATGCAGAACTGAGGAAATGCAAAAACCTATGCTCCTGCTTTGGAAGAAGTAATATTGTAAAAATGGCAATCTTGGTAAGGACTATCTACAAATTCAATGCAATATTCATCAATATCCAAAATATCACTTGGAATAATAAAAGACTCCTTATAGTCTGTCGTCTTGCATGATACATAATGTTTAATCTCACCTTCTCCACCAAAATCTCACCTTTCTCTTTGAGACATAGGTGGCCCTGTTTACTAGCAGCAAAGGCTCAAACGCGCAGTCTCAGGTGTCATCACTGCCTCTGTTACTGGGTAGATCCAACTCTGTCATCGATTCTGAGGTCTGCTCTGGTAGTCTTGGTCACAAGTTGTTCTGTGTCATCTGCTGCCAGCCTGTGCCTATTTGCTTCCTTTTCCTCCAGGAGCCTACAACAGGGAATGTAGTTCAGGCGCTGATGCTCTCCTTCATATGCAGGGCAGGATGAGCCCAACCCTCCCTCATCTTCCTCTTCCAATTTTAGGGAAAAAATGTGCTGGCAGAAGTCCTCAGGTGTGGGGCATGGCTGATCCACACTTTTAATCCAGGCTGGTCAGGAGGCTGAGATCTGAGTATGGAAGTTCCAAGTCACCTAGAACAGGAAAGTCTGATAGATTCTTACTACCAAAAATAAAAACAGCTGGGAATGGAGTTTGTGCTCAAGTGGTAAAGGGCTAGTCTTGAGTACAAATGCTTAGTGCCCAGGCCCTGAGTTCAGGCTCCAGCACTGCCAACAACCTCACTTCAGTGAGATTTTAGCTTTATCCATGTAGGCACATCTCACTGGAATCTTTGCTGGTAGAGATAGTCTTCATAATTTTGTCTCAAGGTAAAAGTCCTCCTGGGGTAGTACACAAAAGGTGTCATGGAGAGAGGAGCCCCACTTGCTCCAGGTTTGAAGATGGCATAGGTCAAGCCAGCATGGAGTTGGCACATCTGTCATTTTTCTAGCACCACCTACCAGTGAATGTCAAATGACATTGATTGTTGTGGGATTGTGTGATTGAAGTGCCCCATTAAGGGCAGTGTTAGCACATCCAAACTTGGATACCAGGAATGCTGAAATCTCAAAGCTAAGATTTCTGTTGGCTACAGAAATGCTGGTGTGTCTGTTATTCACTAAAAGTTCAGGTGCAAAGATTCTGAAGTTTGATGCAATGTGTTTATTCCATTTAGTAAAATTATTTTAATGCACTGTATAAGTTAAAACATTTGTTAAGAGTCAGGGGTAGTGAAAACATTGTTCTTGAATTCAGGTGTCTGGCAGGGTAATGGGGGGTGTTGGTGGCTGGGACTATGAAGCTGGAGCTGCTATCAAACCATGGATCATGTTCTTCGTTGTCTGGGAGAAATGACTCCAAAGATGAAATTTGAAAGGTGAGGAAAAGATGGTGATGTACTCGGGAAATTTCTCCTAAACAAATGCTCATGTGGAAGTGGGATGGGGGCTAGGTATATCAGAGCTTAAGTGGGCTTCTCATGGCGTTGAGAACGTTCCTTGCGACTTCAGGCATGCAGCAGGGTGTTTTAGATGGCCATTGTGAGATGGATGGAATAAGACTGGAGACAAGATGAATGCTTGGATCCTGCAATGCTCTTGCATGAGTGGCTGGTGGCTCACCTGAAAGAACTAATTATGTCTAAAAAAGAAATCAGGAATTTGTTTTGATTAGATAATACCTGTAATCCGAGGCATATTCAGGATCCTGATCTTAGTATTGTGGTTTAAAACCAACCCAGCAAAGGGAAAAATGCATGAGACTCTTACTCCCAGTTTAGAGCAAGAACAAGGATTGAAGTAGAGCTGTGGCTCAAGAGCTAGAGTGCTACCTTGAGCAAGAAAAGCTAAGAAAAAGCTCCAGGTCTTGAGTTCAAGGCCAGGAATGAAAGAAGGAAGGTAAAAAAAGGGAAGTATGTGAGGAAGGGAAATATATAAATGAAAGAGAGAAGGAACTGGAAATTTAAAACTAG
Organism: Megascapheus bottae; assembly: GCF_031878675.1. Classification (NCBI taxonomy): domain Eukaryota; kingdom Metazoa; phylum Chordata; class Mammalia; order Rodentia; family Geomyidae; genus Megascapheus; species Megascapheus bottae. The sequence goes on along the minus strand of NW_028327433.1, from coordinate 85,406 downwards.
AGAATATTTAAAAGTCATCAGTCCTTCTAAGAAAAGTGTTGGAGTATGGGTTCTATATGTGGTGAACTGGAAGCCCAGCAGTGACTTGTTAACCAAACAGTCACCATGATGAGCAAAGGATAGAAATCTGCATGAGCCTCTTAGCGGATGGAGTCACAGAAGAGAACCTCAGCTCCCATCCCATAGTTAGAAGTATATAGAGATGGGGAAGTTGGCATCACCTTGATGTCATTGTGTCCATGGAGACTGGAAGCCATGGCTCTGTGAAAGCACAATGTTCTGGTTACTGAGCTGAGAGGCTGAGGAGAGCCAAGTCCTGGCCATGAAGAAATCAGGGTGGCAGCAGAGCAACTCTGCTGCAGTGTGTGCCTGCTTGGCTGTTCTTATTCTGTGGTGGATCAGGCCAGAGCGGGTGATAGTAACTGTTTTGTGGTCACAAGCCCTTCACCAAGAGCTTCCTCTGGGATCCTCATAAGCTACAGGGTGGCTGGTGTTGGCATGTGCGTGGGGTGGAAGTGACAGAGGGATGGACTCATGGCAAGGTGGGTGAAGAGATGAGAGGAATGATGAGAGCCCAGTTCATTGGTTTCCAAGGTTAATGGTGGGAGGTAGAGAGGCATGATGGAGGAAAGATGGAGGCAGGGGAAGGTGGTGACAGAGTGAGGCCATCTGTAGTGCCAGCCTGGCCATCATCTGAAGCCCATAGGCAGCTTCCTGATCCCTCACTTTGTCCTGCTCCTTGAGGAGGGAATGTCACGTGTACCCAGAGCGAGGGGTGGGGCAATGTTAGTAGCACCTGGAGAGCCATTGCCCTCTACCTGGGTGAAGGGTGGTTATGGCTCCCATGCTGGGTGGCCTGATAGCTATGGAACAGATCTCTCCTTAGCTACCACAGTCAGTGGCTGCTCTCCATCTAGGGTTAGGGCACCTGCTCAGCCATCAGGAGACCCCATGCCAGGACAGAGGCCTACAATTCAGATGGCAGCACAAGGGTGAAGATGATGTCACTGTAGCCCTAGTTACATGGCTGTCCCTGCATGCAGGACAGGATGAGCTGGGGGAAGATGTTCTCTGTGTTTTTCCACAGCCTGTCCCGGCCTCTTCTTGTGTCTGATTAGACCAAGAGAGTACCAGGTTCCCTCTCATAGTCCTGGTTCTTTTTCTTTTACAGTCATGAGGCTTGAACTCAGGTCCTGGGTACTATCCCTGAGCTCTTTTGCTCAAGGTTGATGCTCTACCATTTGAACCGTAGTGCCATTTCCAGCTTTTCCTTTTCATGTGGATCTCTGATATCTCCAGTGCTGTGCCTGCAGGGAGGCACTCACCACACAGACAGAGCCACCTCTGCCGTGACTGTGATTGCCCACAACCCTCACACTCACTCCTTGCACACCCCTCGACTCCAGTTTTAGCTCCTCTTGGACTGGGTGTCCAGCCTACCCCTTCCTACACTCACAAAGGGTCTACAATTGTCTTCCCAGGGTCCTTTCTTCTGCCAGCCAGAGTACAGATTGTGCACATCTTGACGATCACAGAGCTCAAAGCCAAAGGCTGAGATGCAGAAGGGGGTGACCCAGTAGCTGCACAGGGCCCATGGATCATCCTGTGCATCCCCCAGCCTGTGACTTGACCCACCCCCTTGGCAGGGAAGCTCCATGCCCACATCCTGATCCCTGGTCCCCTCCAATTCCATTCTCCCTTGGATTTTGCAGACTGTCTACCATCAGGATCTAAAATTCTATTCATCACTTTATGTCCTTATCACTGATTTGCTACTTTGGCAGGATCTCCCCGTGCCTGGAGAGTGGGCATGTCATGTACTCTCTGTGGAGAAGTTGCCCCAGGAGAAGAAATATGCACTTCATGTGAGTGTTGGACAGGGCAGGAGGGCTCCGTAGGATCAGAAGCCACAGGAGGGGTGCAGATGGGGGAATGCTAGGGGCCCCAGGGGACAGTGGGAGTTAGGGCACAGTTGGTTCCTTCTGCAGGGTTGACACTGCTTCACAAACCCAACAGAATGAGGTTCACATTACAGATGACAGAGACAGTGCAGATTGCCAATGGGCGCAGGGGTCACTGTCACCCCCAGATGCTGGCTGCATGCTGGGATGCACGCAGAGGTGATTTCAAGATCAGATAATGAGGATGTTGCAGGGTGTAACCATTCTTTTCAGATGGCTCTCTACCTCTCTTGAGCTTCATCTCTATCTTTGGCTTTTTCTTGGCAGTTAACTGGAAATGAGAGTTTCATGGACTTTCCTTTCTGGACTGGCTTCAAACAGAAGCTATGCACAGTTTTCAAACCATACCCTACTGAAGAAGGGAAGCTTGATCTGGTGCTTAACTGGGTTGCACTTTGGCTCCGTTTGCTATGCCTCTCGGGAGGGGGCTCATCATTTCTAGACTAAGATCTCATGACCTTCAAAGCCAAATGCTACCTGAAAGTTCACGGTCCCAGCCTATGTGTTGGGCCAGGGTGAATACATTCGCTGTTATGCTGGGTCATCATCCCATGTTTTAAGCTGGAAGTAGGCAGTGCCACATTTGATAAGAACATCTGCCAGAGATTGTCACCTCATGAAAGCAGATTCTAAATTTGTATTCCATTTCCTGTGGTGGAGAAATCCCCTCCAAGTTAGACAGGCTCACATCCACCTGCAGGTCACACTCCTAATGCACACTTGAGTGTCCTCATGGTATTGGGATCTAAGTTTGTATGGAATGCTGGTTTAGTCCATGAATTAGCTGGACAAGTGATGACAAACGTGTTGTGGATTAATATGAGAACAATTTAAGAAGCCCTGGAGGAGCATCAACCTGACCCTCTGTGGTGCTATAAATCTGATAGGATGTTCCAGACTGAGAAACAATCACATGGCTTTGTGTTTGGCATCCAGACATGTGAGTGCATGTCTTAGCTGTCAGCCAATACAGAGGAGGACATGAATAAGTGGGTGGAAAGCATCTGTCAGACCCCTGTCTTGGGTCAGGTGGAGATAACATAGGAAGGTAGATACCATGGCTGTGGTGGGGCCAAAAAAAGGGTAAAAGAGGCAAAGGAACCAGGTACTGGTAGCTCAAGACTGTCATCCTAGCTACTCAGGAGTTTGAGATCTGAGGATCACAATTCAAAGCCAGCCCAGGACAGAAACTCCATGAGACTCTTATCTGCCAAAAACTACTGAATGCAAGAAGCTCAAGCTCAGTGACAGCATCCAGGCCTAGTGTTCAAAACCCACGACTGGCAGAAAAAAGTATCAAAGGACAAGAAGCTGGCCAAAAGTTAGAGGGACTCTATCTTGACAAACAATACAATGGTAAGTTGCAGTCAGAAGACTCAGATGTCCCTCAGTTGATGAGTGGATCAACAAGTTGTGGTATTTGTACACAATGGAATTCTATGCTGCTGTCAGAAAGAAGGACATCGCCCCATTTGTTAGGATATGGAAAGACTTAGAACAAATCATATTAAGTGAAGTAAGCCAGACTCAAAGGAACTTAGGCTCACTGGTTTCCCTCATTCGTCATAATCAGTAGAAACCTTGGGCTCTACTAGCAGAGATTTGCAATAGAGCAAAAGGCCATATATAAGGCCATATAATGTGAAGCAAATTAAAAGGACCTCCAGGATATTGAAGCAAAAGCCACATAATGAATGATTGTTGTCCTTAATGTACTATGTTGTCTCTCATCTCCTTTGCTGTCCCTTGGTTATCCCATATTGGTATAGTATCTCACTTTGTTATCTGATATATTGAATTTATTTGTATTTGGATATTTGAAATTTGATAGGGAAGGGGGGAAAACCAAGACGGGTGGGGGGTGTGGGGTTAGAGGGAAATGGGTACCAAGACATATGAAAGGGTATCAATGTATGTGAGTTAATGCACCTTCTATCTGGCAAATATCATGTAACCCTTTTACTAATTACAATAAAAAAATTTAAAAGAAAAGAAAGTTGTAATATGCGGGGAGGATGATGGAGTCAAATACATTTCTTCTTAGAAATATATTTCATGTGGTTGCCCTGGATTTTCCTGGCCTTCTTCTTAGAGAAAGGCCTGTTATACTGGATTTGTGGCTTGGCAATGATCTAGCATGTACATCTTTGAGTAAGACATCCACAACTTCCATGCCTGAGACTCGAGTTTCCTGACCTTTGGCAACAGCACAGCAACATCTTTCTTCCTCCTGAGCCACAGGCCAAGTGAGCTGGCTTGAGCTGGTTGTTAGTTACAGTGGCTTGGTTAACAGGGTTCCATATTCTGTTCCATTGTGAGGGAGGCAGGGTCACCTTTCAGGGCCCAATGACCAAAGATCCTTGCTCACAGAAGACCTCACCAAAGACATACTGGAGGCTGAATCTCTCCTCCAATCTCACAATATACATGTGTATGTAGTAAACAGCACACCTTATTTGTCCAATCCCAAAGTCTTCCACTAGGCCCAACTACCAGTCTGGTCTCAGGCTCAAGGAGCCTTTCTTAGGTAAGGTCCAAACTTAAGGGTCAATATTGCCCTCATCATTTACAAAACATTTGCTTCACAGTGCCTTCTCTGCCTGTATTTTGCCTCTTGTCGAATTTTTTTTTAGTTTTAGCTAGTCTTAGGACTTGACCTCAGAGTGTGAACATTGTTCTTGGGCTTTCTTTAGGCTTTAGCTGTCCCAGCGAGCCACAGTACCACTTGCAGCGTTTTCTATATATGTGGTAATGAGGAATCAAACCTGAGTCTTTTTGCGTGGTAGCCAAGGACTCTACCACTAGGTCAAACTCACAGGGCATCTTGCACATATTTTTGACGTCAATCTACTAGGATATTGTTAGGTTTCTGTATCCTAATCAATTTTTTCCTGATGATTAGCTTTGCTGTCATGTGTACAAAGTGCAAGAGACAAAAACACAGAAGAATTAGTGAAATTAAAAAAAAGCATTACACACATAGTTAAGTGTTCATTCTTTGTAGGAGAAAGGATATTTTGATATGATGATGCTCTTGACTTTATAATTACTATGTCCGGGTTGAGAGTTTGGCATAGTGGTATAGTGCTTGTCTAGCGTCCATGAAGATCTGGGTTTGATTGCTCAGTATCACATAGATAGAAAATCTAGCTGTGGCACTGTGGCTCAAGTGGCAGAGGACTAGGCTTGAGAAAACCCAAGGACAGTGCTCAGGCCCTGAATTCAAGCCCCAAGACTGGCAGAAAGATAAAAGAAAATAAAGATGCTTTTTACGAGCTAATTCACTCACAGCATTTGCTTCTGAAATCTTCGTTCCTGCATCTTGTGAAATACACCTTTCCCTCAACGTAGACAAGAAAAACAGATCCATCCCATGGTCCACTGTGAGGCCACTTGTTGGGCTAAGAGCTAGTCATGCAGCAACAAATATGTTTTATTCTAATACTTTCCAAAATTTGTACTCAAATATGCTACCTACTTACCAACTTAGGTCAGTTATCCTTGTGCTATAACTTTTCTTCATGACTACAATATTCTTACACTCCTACGTTAATCCTCTTGTACCTCCCCTGAATTCTCTCATTCTTTTTTTCTATGTCTGGACCTCTGCTCGTCTTTCAACCCTTATAATGCACTGATCTACACTTGATGGCTGTTGAGCAACATTGTATATGTAGGTGGTTAATTATTCTCTAGTCTCAGAGGGACTTTAAGACAATAGAGATTGGATTGAGAGGCTTATTGTTTTGGGTATGAATCGCTTATCAGTGGTCTGTAAGTGCACAAAAAGAAAGAGTGATTATACAAATCAAAACTTGTGAACATCTAGTGTCTGCCAGCTACAGAGGTCTAGGTTGGTTATATCTGAAAAACTATAATCGTATTTAGTCGTAATCTTGCTCCCATTTTCAAATGGCCAGAACAAGAAACTCAAGAAAAATGTCAAATCAAGAAACAACAGCCCCCACCCAATGTAAACAGACAATGGAGCAGTCACTGGCAAACCTAGAGGAGAGTATTCAAAGTGCTACACAAATGCAATTGATAAACATTATTAATGGAAAATGTGAAAATATAAAGAAAAAAATAATGGAGGAAGCCATAGCTGAACAAGACGAAAGCATAAACAAAGTGATAAGTGAAAAATAACAAGCCATAAAGGGGGCCATAATAAAGGTTTTTCAAAGAAAGATGGATGAATTCATAGAATCCACAAATAAAAACGTGACCAAACTCCAGCAAATGTCCAAAGAAAATAAAGCTACTGAGCTTACCCTCAAAAGGAAATCAAGGAGATAAAGAAATCCGTACATGATCTAAACCAAGAGATGCAAGGCATCAAAAATGAGCAATTAGAAGCAAGGGAGATGAAAAATAAAGTAGATAGCTTTGATAGCAGGTTAGACAATGCAGAGGAGAGAATTTCCGGGGCTGGAGATAATTTAGTTATTTTAGAGAAAGAACAGAAAATGAGTCAGTCCAAATCTAGGAAATATGAGAGAGCGCTTCAGGAGGTCCAAGATGCAATATGGTAGCCTAATTTAAGGCTAGTTGATATTGAGGAGGGCGTGGAGAAAGAGGTCAATGGTATTGGAAATATACTTCAGGGAATCATCTCAGAGAATTTCCCAAATATCCAGAAGGGCAGGCCCATCCAGATATGAGAAGCTTTTAGAACCCCAAACAGACCTGACCAGAAAAGAACATCCCACCGCCACATTGTGATCTGAACTGGATCAATAGAAACGAAAGGAAAGATCCTAAAGGCAGCCAGGGAAAAGGGATCAGTAACCTATAAAGGCAAACCAATCAGAATAACCCCAGATTTCTCAGCAGAGACCATGCAAGCAGGAAGTGACTGGAAGCATATATGTCATGCCCTTAAATCAAATAACTACCAACCAAGAATACTGTAGCCAGCTAAGCTCTCATTCATAACTGAGGGAACAATAAAAACATTCCATTCCAGGGAAAAGCTGCAACAATATGTCGAAACAAAACCCACACTACAGAGAATTCTCAAAGATGCTCTATACATAGAAAACCAAAATAAATGCTATATAGGGAAAGAAATGGCACCTAAACAGCATACCATCTAAGGACCACAAGAACTGTCAAGACACAGGCCCTACTAAAAGCTTTTAAAAATGGAGGAACTAATAAATATCTCTCAATCCTAACTCTCAATATCAATGCACTTAACTCTCCAATTAAACGGCATAGGCTGTCTAGTTGGATCAAAAAGCAAGAGCCATCGTTCTGCTGTCTTCAAGAGACACATCTTACCCAAAAACAATCATCTTTTGAAAGTGAGAGGTTGGAATAAACTCTATCAAGCTAACTGCCCCCATAAACAGGCTGGAGTTGCCATCCTCATATCAGATACAATAGACTTCAAACTAAAATTAGTAAGAAAAGACAAAGAAGGTAACTACATACTACTAAAGGGATCTTTCCTCCAGGAATACATAACGATCCTAAATATTTACACACACAATCCCGGAGCTCCAAACTTCATCAAGCAAACTTTACTTACACTGAAACCATACATAGATCGAAATACAGTGATTGTTGGTGAGTTTAACACACCACTCTCACCTATGGACAGAACAACAAGGCAAAAACTCAACAGAGAAACTTTAGAACTGAACAACTATATAGACCAACTAGATCTGACAGACATCTGCAGAATATTCCACCCAGTAACAACACCATATACGTTTTTCTCAGCAGCACATGGAACATTTTCCAAAATAGACCACATCTTAGGCCATAAAACAAACCTGGACAGATTCAGAAACCCTGAAATTATTCCATGCACACTCTCAGACCATAAAGGCATCATATTGGAACTGAACACACATCTCCACCAACGAAAACCCTGTAACTCATGGAGACTGAACAACACATTGTTGAATCAAAAACAATGGGTAATTTAAGAGATCAGAACAGATATCCAACTGTTTATGGAGTTTAACAATAAGAAGCACGCAAATATCAAGTCCTTAGGGACACAACAGAGGCAGTACTCACAGGAAAATTTATAGCGCTGAGTGCCTACAACAGCAAGTTGGAAAAATGGCAAAACAACTAGTTAAGGTCTCACCTTAACCTCCTGGAAAAAGAGCAACAAACCAACCCTAAACCCATTAGCAGAAAGCAAATTATTAAAATCAAAGCAGAATTAATTGATTTGGAATAAAAAAAACTATAGAAAGAATCAACAAAACAAGGAGTTGGTTCTTTGAAAGAATTAACAAAATTGACAAGCCCTTAGCAAATCTTACCAAAAAAAGAAGAAAGCATATGGAAATATACAAAATCGCAGATGAAAATGGTAATATCACGACAGAAATTACCAAGATCCAGAATATCATGAGGGAATACTTCTCAAACCTTTATGCCAACAAATTTGAGAATCTAGAAGAAATGGATGAATTCATAGACAATATTAACATACCCACACTGTACCAAGAAGAGCTAACCCAACTCAACAGGCCTATTTCAAGCTCTGAAATAGAAATGGAAATTAGACAACTTCCACTTAAAAAGAGCCCAGGGCCAGATGGATTCACAGCTGAATTCTATAAGGTCTTGAAAGCAGAGCTCACACCAATACTCCTCAAGCTCTTCAACGAAATTGAAAATGAAGGTTCTTTACCAAACTCATTCTGTGAAGCCAGTATATCCCTCATCCCCAAACCAGACAGAGATTCATCAAAGAAAGAGAACTATAGACCCATTTCTTTAATGAACATCGATGCAAAACTTTTCAACAAAATACTGGCCAACCGTCTACAACATCTCATCAAAAAATTATACACTATGATCAAACTGGATTCATCACAGGGAGGCAAAGCTGGTTCAACATACAGAAATCAATTAATATAATTCAACACATCAACAGGAGCAAGGGCAAAAATCACATGATTGTCTCAATAGATGCGGAAAAGGCATTTGACAAGATCCAAAACCCCTTTATGTTAAAAGATGTGGAGAAACTAGGAATCCATGGAACATTTCTCAATGTAATAAAGGCTGTGTATGAGAAACCCACTGCCAGTATTATACTTAATGGTGAAAATCTAAAGCCATTCCCTCTAAAATCAGGAACGAGACAAGGATGCCCACTCTCTCCACTCCTTTTTAACATAGTACTAGAATTCCTAGGCAGTGCAATAAGGCAAGAAGCAAGCATAAAGGGGAACCAAGTAGGGAAAGAGGAAATATAAATATCCCTCTTTGCAGATGACATGATTCTGTATTTAAAGAATCCTATAGACTCTACTCCCAAGCTCCTTGAGCTGATTCAAAGCTTTGGAAGGGTAGCAGGCCATAAAATCAACCCTCACATATCAACTGCCTTCCTTTACGCCAACAGTGAGAGGAACGAGGCAATAATCAGGAAAGAAACTCCTTTCACAATAGCCTCAAAGAAAATAAAGTACCTAGGAATTAGCTTAACTAAGAATGTAAAGGACCGTTTAGATGAAAACTTTAAAACCCTAAAAAAGGAAATTAAAGCAGAACTAAGGAAATGGAAAAACCTCCCATGCTACTGGATTGGAAGAATCAACATTGTGAAAATGACAATCTTGCCAAAGGCTATCTACAAATTCAATGCAATACCCATCAACCTCCCAAAGCCATTCTTTAACGAAATAGAAAAGGCAATTCAAAATTTCATATGGAATAATAAAAGACCCCGTATATCAAAAACACTTCTTACAGAAAGAACAGAGCTGGAGGAATTTCAATTCCAAACTTTAGACTGTATTACAAAGCTATAATTCTCAAAACAGCTTGGTACTGGCACAAGAACAGGCCTGAAGTCCAATGGAATGGAACTGCGGACCCAGATATTAAACCACAGACCTATGGCCACCTAATCTTTGACAAGGGAGACAAAAAAATAGAATGGAAGAAAGATAGCCTCTTCAACAAGTTGTGCTGGCAGAACTGGTTAAGCACCAGCAGAAAAATAAGTTGGATCCTTCTTTGTCACCTTGCACTAGAATTAACTCCAAATGGATCAAAGACCTGGAGGTAAAACCTGACACACTGAAAAGTTTACAGGAAGGAATAGGAGATACACTAGGCCTCCTTGGCACAGGTCGAAACTTTCTTAATAAAGATCAAGTATCACAACAAATCAGAGAAAGGCTGGATAAGTGGGACTGCATTAAACTGCAGAGCTTTTGTATGGCAACGGACATAGCAAGTAAACTAATCAGGAAGCCTACAGAGTGGGAGAAGATCTTCACCAACCAAACAACGGACAAAGGCCTCATATCTGAAATATATCAACAACTCAAAACATTGAATCACTCCAAAACTAACCTCCAAAGTAACACCCATCCCATTAAAAAATGGGCCAAAGACTTAAAGAGAGTCTTCTCTGAAGAAGAAACAAAAATGGCCTATAGACACATGAAGAAATGCTCCACATCTCTGGTCATAAAAGAAATGCAAATCAAAACAACTCTAAGATTCCACCTCACTCCAGTTAGAATGGCCAGGATCAGGAAAAGGAATGACAACAGATGCTGGAGGCGATGTGGCCAGGAGGGATCACTACTACACTGTTGGTGGGAGTGCAAACTCGTTCAACCACTATGGAAAGCAGTGTGGCAGTGCCTCAAAAGGCTAAACATAGAACTCCCCTATGACCCAGCAATTCCACTACTTGGCATTTACCCAACAATCCAGAAACAAGGGCATACTAAACCCACTAGCACAACAATGTTCATTGCAGCACTATTCACCATAGCAAAGATATGGAACCAACCCAGATGTCCCTCAGTTGATGAGTGGATCAACAAATTGTGCTATTTGTACACAATGGAATTCTATGCTGCTGTCAGAAAGAATGACATCGCCCCATTTGTTAGGAAATGGAAAGACTTAGAACAAATCATATTATGTGAATTAAGCCAGACTCAAAGGAACTTAGTCTCAGTGGTTTCCCTCATTCGTCATAATCAGTAGAAACATTGCGCTCTACTAGTACAGATTTGCAATAGAGCCAAAGGCCATATATAAGGCCATATAATGTGAAGCTAATTGAAAGGACCTCCAGGATTTTGAAACAAAAGCCACATAATGAATGATTGTTGTCCTTAATGTACTATGTTGTCTCTCATATCCTTTGCTGTCCCTTGGTTACCCCATATTGCTATAGTATCTCACTTTGTTATCTGATATATTGAATTTATTTGTATTTGGATATTTGAAATTTGATAGGGAAGGGGGGAAAACCAAGATGGTTGGGGGGTGTGGGGTTGGAGGGAAATGGGTACCAAGACATGTGAAAGGGTATCAATGTATGGGAATTAATGCACCTTCTATCTGGCAAATATCATGTAACCCTTTTACTAATTACAATAAAAAAATTAAAAAAAAGAAAGTTGTAGTGTGCGGGGAGGATGATGGGGTCAAATACATTTCTTCTTAAAAATATACCTCATCTGGTTGCCCTGGATTTTCCTGGCCTTCTTCTTAGAGAAAGGCCTGTTATACTGGATTTGTGGCTTGGCAATGATCTAGCATGTACATCTTCGTGAGAGACAGCCACAACTTCCATGCCTGAGACTCGAGTTTCCTGACCATTGGCAACAGCACAGCAACATCTTTCTTCCTCCTGAGCCACAGGCCAAGTGAGCTGGCTTGAGTTGGTTGTTTGTTACAGTGGCTTGGTTACCAGGGTTCCATATTGTGTTCCATTTTGAGGGAGGCAGGGACACCTTTCAGGGCACAATGACCAAAGATCCTTGCTCACAGAAGACCTCACCAAAGACATACTGGAGGCTGAATCTCTCCTCCAATCTCACAATATACATGTGTATGTAGTAAACAGCACACCTTATTTGTCCAATCCCAATGTCTTCCACTAGGCCCAACTACCAGTCTGCTCTCAGGCACAAGAAGCCTTTCTCAGGTAAGATCCAAACTTAAGAGTCAATATTGCCCTCATCCTTTACAAAACACTTGCTTCACAGTGCCTTCTCTGCCTGCATTTTGCCCCTTGTCGAATTTTTTTTTGTTTTTGCTAGTCTTGGGACTTGACCTCAGAGTGTGAACATTGTTCTTGGGCTTTCTTTAGGATTTAGCTGTCCCACCGAGGCACAGCACCACTTGCAGCGTTTTCTATGTATGTGGTAATGAGGAATCAAACCTGAGTCTTTTTGCGTGGTAGACAAGGACTCTACCACTAGGTCAAACACACAGGGCATCTTGCACATATTTTTGACGTCAGTCTACTAGGATATTATTAGGTTTCTGTATCCTAATCAATTTTTTCCTGATGATTAGCTTTGCTGTCATGTGTAAAAAATGCAAAAGGGAAAAACACAGAAGAATTAGTGAAATTTAAAAAAAAGCATTACACACATAGATAAGTATTCATTTTTTGTAGGAGAAAGGATATTTTGATATGATGATAATGACTTTATCATTACTATGTCAGGGTTGAGAGTTTGGCATAGTGGTAGAGTGCTTGCCTAGCATCCATGAAGATCTGGGTTTGATTGCTCAGTATCACATAGATAGAAAACCTAGATGAGGGACTGTGGCTCAAGTGGCAGAGGGCTAGCCTTGAGAAAACCCGAGGACAGTGCTCAGGCCCTGAATTCAAGCCCCAAGACTGGCAGAAAGATAAAAGAAAATAAAAATGCTTTTTACGAGCTAATTCACTCACAGCATTTGCTTCTGAAATCTTTGCATCTGCATCTTGTGAAATACCCCTTTCCCTCAACATAGACAAGAAAAACAGATCCATCCCATGGTCCACTGTGAGGCCACTGGTTGGGCTAAGAGCTAGTCGTGCAGCAACACATAAGTTTTATTCTAATACTTTCCAAACTTTGTACTCAAATATGCTACCTACTTACCAACTTAGGTCAGTTATCCTTATGCTATACCTTTTCTTCTTTACTACCACATTCTTACACTCCTACATTAATCCTCTTGTACCTCCCCTGACTTCTCTCATTCTTTTTTTCTTGCTCTGGACCTCTGCTCGTCTTTTAACCCTTATACTGCACGGATCTACACTTGATGGCTCTTGAGCAATATTGTATATGTAGGTGGTTAATTTTCTCTAGGCTCAGAGGGACTTAAAGACAATAGAGATTGGATTGAGAGGCTTATTTTTTTGGGAATAAATCGCTTATCTGTGGTTGTATTAGACTTGACTGTAAGAGCACAAAAAGAAAGAGTGATAATACCAATCAAAACTTGTGAATATCTAGTGTCTGCCAGCTACAGAGGTCTCGTTTGGTTATATCTGAAAAACTATAATAGTATTTAGTAGTAATCTTGCTCCCATTTTCAAATGGGCCGAACAAGAAACTCAAGAAAAATGTCAAATCAAGAAACAACATCCCCCACCCAATGTAAACAGACAATGGAACAGTCACTGGCAAACCTAGAGGAGAGTCTTCCAAGTGCTGCACAAATGCAATTGATAAACATCATTAATGGAAAATGTGAAAATATAAAGAAAGAGATAACGGAGGAAGCCATAGCTGAACAAGACGAAAGCATAAACAAAGTGATAAGTGAAAAATAACAAGCCATAAAGGAGGCCATAATAAAGGGTTTTCAAAGAAAGATGGATGAATTCATAGAATCCACAAATAAAAACGTGACCAAACTCCAGCAAATGTCCAAAGAAAATAAAGCTACTGAGCTAACCACTCAAAAGGAAATCAAGGAGATAAAGAAATCCATACATGATCTAAACCAAGAGATGCAAGGCATCAAAAATGAGCAATTAGAAGCAAGGGAGATGAAAAATAAAGTAGATAGCTTTGATAGCAGGTGAGACAATGCAGAGGAGAGAATTTCCGGGGCTGGAGATAATTTAGTTATTTTAGAGAAAGAACAGAAAATGAGTCAGTCCAAATGTAGGAAATATGAGAGAGTGCTTCAGGAGGTCCAAGATGCAATTTGGAAGCCTAATTTAAGGCTAGTTGATATTGAGGAGGGCGTGGAGAAAGAGGTCAATGGTATTGGAAATATACTTCAGGGAATCATCTCAGAGAATTTCCCAAATATCCAGAAGGGCAGGCCCATCCAGATACGAGAAGCTTTTAGAACCCCAAACAGACCTGACCAGAAAAGAACATCCCACCGCCACATTGTGATCTGAACTGGATCAATAGAAACGAAAGGAAAGATCCTAAAGGCAGCCAGGGAAAAGGGATCAGTAACCTATAAAGGCAAACCAATCAGAATAACCCCAGATTTCTCAGCAGAGACCATGCAAGCAGGAAGTGACTGGAAGCATATATGTCATGCCCTTAAATCAAATAACTACCAACCAAGAATACTGTAGCCAGCTAAGCTCTCATTCATAACTGAGGGAACAATAAAAACATTCCATTCCAGGGAAAAGCTGCAACAATATGTCGAAACAAAACCCACACTACAGAGAATTCTCAAAGATGCTCTATACATAGAAAACCAAAATAAATGCTATATAGGGAAAGAAATGGCACCTAAACAGCATACCATCTAAGGACCACAAGAACTGTCAAGACACAGGCCCTACTAAAAGCTTTTAAAAATGGAGGAACTAATAAATATCTCTCAATCCTAACTCTCAATATCAATGCACTTAACTCTCCAATTAAACGGCATAGGCTATCTAGTTGGATCAAAAAGCAAGAGCCATCGTTCTGCTGTCTTCAAGAGACACCTCTTACCCAAAAACAATCATCTTTTGAAAGTGAGAGGTTGGAATAAACTCTATCAAGCTAACTGCCCCCATAAACAGGCTGGAGTTGCCATCCTCATATCAGATACAATAGACTTCAAACTAAAATTAGTAAGAAAAGACAAAGAAGGTTACTACATACTACTAAAGGGATCTTTCCTCCAGGAAGACATAACGATCCTAAATATTTACACACCCAATCCCGGAGCTCCAAACTTCATCAAGCAAACTTTACTTACACTGAAACCATACATAGATCGAAATACAGTGATTGTTGGTGAGTTTAACACACCACTCTCACCTATGGACAGAACAACAAGGCAAAAACTCAATAGAGAAACTTTAGAACTGAACAACTATATAGACCAACTAGATCTGACAGACATCTGCAGAATATTCCACCCAGTAACAACACCATATATGTTTTTCTCAGCAGCACATGGAACATTTTCCAAAATAGACCACATCTTAGGCCATAAAACAAACCTGGACAGATTCAGAAACCCTGAAATAATTCCATGCACACTCTCAGACCATAAAGGCATCAAATTGGAACTGAACAAACATCTCCACCAACGAAAACCCTGTAACTCATGGAGACTGAACAACACATTGTTGAATCAAAAACAATGGGTAATCGAAGAGATCAGAAAAGATATCCAACTGTTTATGAAATTTAACAATAAGGAACACAAATATCAACTCCTTCGGGACACAACAAAGGCAGTACTCAGAGGAAAATTTATAGCGCTGAGTGCCTAAAAGAGCAAGTTGGAAAAATGGCAAAACAACTAGTTAAGGTCTCACCTTAACCTCCTGGAAAAAGAGCAACATACCAACCCTAAACCCATTAGGAGAAAGCAAATTATTAAAATCAAAGCAGAATTAAATGTTTTGGTATAATAAAAGACTATAGACAGAATCAACAAAACAAGGAGTTGGTTCTTTGAAAGAATTAACAAAATTGACAAGCCCTTAGCAAATCTTACCAAAAAAAGAAGAGAGCATATCGAAAGATACAAAATCGCAGATGAAAATGGTAATATCACGACAGAAATTACCAAGATCCAGAATATCATGAGGGAATACTTCTCAAACCTTTACGCCAACAAATTTGAGAATCTAGAAGAAATGGATGAATTCCTAGACAATATTAACATACCCACACTGAACAAATCAGAGCTAACCCAACTCAACAGGCCTATTTCAAGCTCTGAAATAGAAATGGAAATTAGACAACTTCCACTTAAAAAGAGCCCAGGGCCAGATGGATTCACAGCTGAATTCTATAAGGTCTTCAAAGCAGAGCTCACACCAATACTCCTCAAGCTCTTCAACGAAATTGAAAATGAAGGTTCTTTACCAAACTCATTCTGTGAAGCCAGTATATCGCTCACCCGCAAACCAGACAGAGATTCATCAAAGAAAGAGAACTATAGACCCATTTTTTGATGAACATCGATGCAAAACTTCTCAACAAAATACTGGCCAACCGTCTACAACAACTCATCAAAAAATTATACACTATGATCAAACTGGATTCATCACAGGGAGGCAAAGCTGGTTCAACATACAGAAATCAATTAATATAATTCAACACATCAACAGGAGCAAGGGCAAAAATCACATGATTGTCTCAATAGATGCGGAATTGGCATTTGACAAGATCCAAAACCCCTTTATGTTAAAAGATGTGAAGAAACTAGGAATCCATGGAACATTTCTCAATGTAATAAAGGCTGTGTATGAGAAACCCACTGCCAGTATTATACTTAATGGTGAAAATCTAAAGCCATTCCCTCTAAAATCATGAACGAGACAAGGATGCCCACACTCTCCCCTCCTTTTTAACATAGTACTAGAATTCCTAGGCAGTGCAATAAGGCAAGAAGCAAGCATAAAGGGGAACCAAGTAGGGAAAGAGGAAATAAAAATATCCCTCTTTGCAGATGACATGGTTCTGTATTTAAAGAATCCTATACACTCTACTCCCAAGCTCCTTGAGCTGATTCAAAGCTTTGGAAGGGTAGCAGGCCATAAAATCAACCCTCACAAATCAACTGCCTTCCTTTAAGCCAACAGTGAGAGGAACGAGGCAATAATCAGGAAAGAAACTCCTTTCACAATAGCCTCAAAGAAAATAAAGTACCTAGGAATTAGCTTAACTAAGAATGTAAAGGACCGTTTAGATGAAAACTTTAAAACCCTAAAAAAGGAAATTAAAGCAGAACTAAGGAAATGGAAAAACCTCCCATGCTCCTGGATTGGAAGAATCAACATTATGAAAATGACAATCTTGCCAAGGCCTGTCTACAAATTCAATGCAATACCCATCAACATCCCAATGTCATTCTTTAAAGAAATAGAAGAGGCAATTCAAAATTTCATATGGAATAATAAAAGAACCCGTATAGCAAAAACTCTTCTTAGCAGAAAGAACAGCGCTGGAGGAATTTCAATTACAAACTTTAGACTCTATTACAGAGCTATAATTATCAAAACACCTTGGTACTGGCACAAGAACAGGCCTGAAGTCCAATGGAATGGAACTGCGGACCCAGATATTAAACCACAGACCTATGGCCACCCAATCTTTGACAAGGGAGCCAAAAAAATAGAAAGGAAGAAAGATAGCCTCTTCAACAAGTTGTGCTGACAGAACAGGTTAAGCACCTGCAGAAAACTAAAGTTGGATCCTTCTTTGTCACCTTGCACTAGAATTAACTCCAAATGGATCAAAGACCTGGAGGTAAAAGCTGACACACTGAAAAGTTTACAGGAAGGAACAGGAGATACACAAGGCCTCCTTGGCACAGGTCGAAACTTTCTTAATAAGGACCAAGAATCACAACAAATCAGAGAAAGGCTGGATAAGTGGGACTGCATTAATCTGCAGAGCTTTTGTATGGCAACGGATATAGCAAGTAAACTAATCAGGAAGCCTACAGAGTGGGAGAAGATCTTCACCAACCAAACAACGGACAAAGGCCTCATATCTGAAATATATCAACAACTCAAAACATTGAATCACTCCAAAACTAACCTCCAAAGTAATACCCATCCCATTAAAAAATGGGCCAAACCCTTAAAGAGAGTCTTCTCTGAAGAAGAAACAAAAATGGCCTATAGACACATGAAGAAATGCTCCACACCTCTGGTCATAAAAGAAATGCAAATCAAAACAACTCTAAGATTCCACCTCACTCCAGTTAGAATGGTCAGGATCAGGAAAACGAATGACAACAGATGCTGGAGGGGATGTGGCCAGGAGGGATCACTACTACACTGTTGGTGGGAGTGCAAACTCGTTCAACCACTATGGAAAGCAGTGTGGCAGTGCCTCAAAAGGCTAAACATAGAACTCCCCTATGACCCAGCAATTCCACTACTTGGCATTTACCCAACAATCCAGAAACAAGGGCATACTAAACCCACTAGCACAACAATGTTCATTGCAGCACTATTCACCATAGCAAAGATATGGAACCAACCCAGATGTCCCTCAGTTGATGAGTGGATCAACAAGTTGTGCTATTTGTACACAATGGAATTCTATGCTGCTGTCAGAAAGAATGACATCGCCCCATTTTTTAGGAAATGGAAAGACTTAGAACAAATCATATTATGTGAATTAAGCCAGACTCAAAGGAACTTAGGCTCAGTGGTTTCCCTCATTCGTCATAATTAGAAACTTTGGGCTCTACTAGGAGAGATTTGCAAGAGACCAAAGGCCATATATAAGGCCATATAATGTGAAGCTAATTGAAAGGACCTCCAGGATTTTGAAACAAAAGCCACATAATGAATGATTGTTGTCCTTAATGTACTATGTTGTCTCTCATATCCTTTGCTGTCCCTTGGTTACCCCATATTGGTATAGTATCTCACTTTGTTATCTGATATATTGAATTTATTTGTATTTGGATATTTGAAATTTGATAGGGAAGGGGGGAAAACCAAGATGGTTGGGGGGTATGGGGTTGGAGGGAAATGGGTACCAAGACATGTGAAAGGGTATCAATGTATGTGAATTAATGCACCTTCTATCTGGCAAATATCATGTAACCCTTTTACTAATTACAATAAAAAAATTAAAAGAAAAGAAAGTTGTAATATGCGGGGAGGATGATGGAGTCAAATACATTTCTTCTTCAAAATATATCTCATCTGGTTGCCCTGGATTTTCCTGGCCTTCTTTTTAGAGAAAGGCCTGTTATACTGGATTTGTGGCTTGGCAATGATCTAGCATGTACATCTTCGTGAAAGACAGCCACAACTTCCATGCCTGAGACTCGAGTTTCCTGACCATTGGAAACAGCACAGCAATATCTTTCTTCCTCCTGAGCCACAGGACAAGTGAGCTGGCTTGAGTTGGTTGTTTGTTACAGTGGCTTGGTTACCAGGGTTCCATATTGTGTTCCATTGTGAGGGAGGCAGGGACACCTTTCAGGGCACAATGACCAAAGATCCTTGCTCACAGAAGACCTCACCAAAGACATATTGGAGGCTGAATCTCTCCTCCAATCTCACAATATACATGTGTATGTAGTAAACAGCACACCTTATTTGTCCAATCCCAATGTCTTCCACTAGGCCCAACTACCAGTCTGGTCTCAGGCACAAGGAGCCTTTCTCAGGTAAGATCCAAACTTAAGAGTCAATATTGCCCTCATCCTTTACAAAACACTTGCTTCACAGTGCCTTCTCTGCCTGCATTTTGCCCCTTGTCGAATTTTTTTTGTTTTTGCTAGTCTTGGGACTTGACCTCAGAGTGTGAACATTGTTCTTGGGCTTTCTTTAGGATTTAGCTGTCCCACCGAGGCACAGCACCACTTGCAGCGTTTTCTATGTATGTGGTAATGAGGAATCAAAGCTGAGTCTTTTTGCGTGGTAGACAAGGACTCTACCACTAGGTCAAACACACAGGGCATCTTGCACATATTTTTGACGTCAGTTTGCTAGGATATTATTAGGTTTCTGTATCCTAATCAATTTTTTCCTGATGATTAGCGTTGCTGTCATGTGTAAAAAATGCAAGAGGGAAAAACTAAGAAGAATTAGTGAAATTTAAAAAAAAGCATTTCACACATAGATAAGTATTCATTTTTTGTAGGAGAAAGGATATTTTGATATGCTGATGATGACTTTATAATTACTATGTCAGGGTTGAGAGTTTCACATAGTGGTAGAGTGCTTGCCTAGCATCCATGAAGATTTGGGTTTGATTGCTCAGTATCACATAGATAGAAAATCTAGATGTGGCACTGTGGCTCAAGTGGCAGAGGGCTAGCCTTGAGAAAACCCGAGGACAGTGCTCAGGCCCTGAATTCAAGCCCCAAGACTGGCAGAAAGATAAAAGAAAATAAAAATGCTTTTTACGAGCTAATTCACTCACAGCATTTGCTTCTGAAATCTTTGCATCTGCATCTTGTGAAATACCCCTTTCCCTCAACGTAGACAAGAAAAACAGATCCATCCCATGGTCCACTGTGAGGCCACTGGTTGGGCTAAGAGCTAGTCGTGCAGCAACACATAAGTTTTATTCTAATACTTTCCAAACTTTGTACTCAAATATGCTACCTACTTACCAACTTAGGTCAGTTATCCTTATGCTATACCTTTTCTTCTTTACTACCACATTCTTACACTCCTACGTTAATCCTCTTTACCTCCCCTGACCTTTCTCTTTCTTTTTTTCTATCTCTGGACCTCTGCTAGTCTTTCAACCCTTATACTGAACGGATCTACACTTGATGGCTCTTGAGCAATATTGTATATGTAGGTGGTTAATTTTCTCTAGGCTCAGAGGGACTTAAAGACAATAGAGATTGGACTGAGAGGCTTATTGTTTTGGGTATAAATCGCTTATCAGTGGTTGTATTAGACTGGTCTGTAAGTGCACAAAAAGAAAGAGTGATAATACCAATCAAAACTTGTGAACATCTAGTGTCTGCCAGCTACAGAGCTCTAGGTTGGTTATATCTGAAAAACTATAATCGTATTTAGTAATAATCTTGCTCCCATTTTCAAATGGGCAGAACAAGAAACTCAAGAAAAATGTCAAATCAAGAAACAATATCCCCCACCCAATGTAAACAGACAATGGAACAGTCACTGGCAAACCTAGAGGAGAGTCTTCCAAGTGCTACACAAATGCAATTGATAAACACCATTAATGAAAAATGTGAAAACATAAAGAAAGAGATAATGGAGGAAGCCATAGCTGAACAAGAGGAAAGCAAAAACAAGGTGATAAGTGAAAAAGAAGAAGCCATAAGGAGGCCATAATAAAGGATTTTCAAAGAAAGATGGATGAATTCATAGAATCCACAAATAAAAACGTGACCAAACTCCAGCAAATGTCCAAAGAAAATAAAGCTACTGAGCTAACCACTCAAAAGGAAATCATGGAGATAACAAAATCCATACATGATCTAAAACAAGAGATGCAAGGCATCAAAAATGAGTAATAAGAAGCAATGAAGATGAAAAATATACTAGATAGCTTTGATAGCAGGTTAGACAATGCAGAGGAGAGAATTTCCGGGGCTGAAGATAATTTAGTTATTATAGAGGAAGAACAGAAAATGAGTCAATCCAAATCTAGGAAATATGAGAGAGCGCTTGAGGAGGTCCAAGATGCAATTAGGAAGCCTAATTTAAGGCTAGTTGACAAAATCTAACACACATTTGCTTAGTATTTGCTTTTGATTTCTCAAGAAATTCAGTACAACTAACATGTGTGGCATATATCGACTGGGAGAAATGATTCAGAATATGTGACTCATTTGAACAGGAGTAAAGATACGGAAGCAGGATACCCATATTGTGATAATTTGTATATTTTGCCTATTTTGTGTTTGTTATTAATTCCATTTGTAGTGTACATTTCTAGGTAAAAACTTTTAAAATGTTTCCAAACAATTTGTTATTTCAACAGCAAAAAAGACATTTATATGCCTGATAAAATTCACAGAATCCAAATTTTTCCATATTATTTTTTGTTTTTTGTTTTTTTTTTTTTTGTGGGTCATAGATCTTGAACTCAGCCTGGGCACTATCCCTGAGCTCTTCAGCTCCAGGCTACCACCTTACCCTGGAGCCAAGCCCCACTTCCCATTTTCTAAAGGTAAATTGGAGATAAGAGTCTCAGGTCTTTTTGTGCCGGGATGGCCTTAAACCTTGATCCTCAGATCTCAGCCTCCTGAGTAGCTAGGATTATAGAAGTGAGCCACCACCCCATCATGCTCAGCTTTCTGTTTTTTGTAAACAAGCCCTTTGGCTGGAACTCGGTCTGAGCACTGTCCTTCAGCTTTCCTCAAGCCTAGTGATCTTCTACTTGAGCCACAGCACTACTTCTGGTTTTTTCTGTGTATGTGGTACTGCGAAATTGAACTTTCGTCTTCATACAAGCACTCTACAACTATGCCAAACTCCCAGCCCCTCCACATTAGTTTTTATGATAGATCTTTGCTTGCATCTAGGATAGCTAGAAATCCTTCTTGAGTTTCCCAAGATCCGGGAATATAGGTGTGTCCCATCCTGTGTGGATACATAACCATTGTTTAGGGTACAGTTCTCTCTTCATTCTACCCATCTAGAGCAATTTTCATCTTCCATGTATAATCATTAAACATTCAGCTCCTGTTCCTCTCTACTCCATTCTCTGGAACCATCGTCCTTTTTGGCTCTAAGGGTTTGTTGATCCTTGGAAGCTCTGGAAGGGAAAACATACCCTAGCTCTTCCTTTATGACTGCTGTATTTTTAGTTTACTGTAATCAAGATTCATCTGTAAAATATAGTAAAATGTTCTTCCTTTTCAATGCATTGTTTTGCATATTTCTATCTTTTGATTATTATTAATAGTTGTGAATGGATTCTCCACATATTTGTTCTAGTCTCTGCTTTCTCTTCCGTTAGGTACAAATCTAGAAATAGAAGTGTTGGACCATATTTCTATGTAATTCTATATTTAGTACTTTTTTAGCACTCTCCACGCAATTTTTGATTGTTTTATATTCCTTGCAGAACTATTCCAAAGTTCTACTTCTTCTCACTACCTTCCCAGTAATAGTTAGACTTTGAAAGTTGTTTTTTTGTATGCGTGTGTGTGTGTGTGTGTTTGTGTGTGTGTATGTGGATCTTTTTGTTTAAAACTATATTTATATTAACATATTTAAAGTAATGATTTCATTGTAATTTTAATTTTTCTCATGACTGTTAATATTGAACTTCTTTCTACATTTTGAACTACTATTTCAATACATTCTTTTTAGAAAATCCTCTCCAATCTCCAATATTTTCCCTTTTTTGTGGGGTAGTGGAGAAAGTCATGGGGCTTGGACCTTGGGCCGTGAGCTCTTTAGTTTAAGGCTATTGTCCTACCCTGAGTATTGCCCCTCAGTTCTTCTGCTCACAGCTCCCTACGCCTCTTCCCATTATATACAGAACAAAGGTCATCCTCAGTCTTTTTGAAAAAGTAAAACATACAGTAAAATTGTAGTATAAAACAGCAAGAAATAAATTTCTTGCCAGGTGCAGTGACTTCTACCTGTAATCCTAGCTACTCAGATATCAGGCTGATATCTAAAGATTTGGTTCAAAGCCAGCCTGGGCATTAGAAAGTCTATGAGACTCTCATCTACAGTTAACCACTAGAATATGGGAAATGGCACTGTGGCTTCATAGGTAGGGTGATAGCCTTGAGTTGAAGAGCTCAGGAACAGTGCCCAGGCCCAGAGTTCAAGCCTTACAAATCCCCCAGCCAAAAAAAAGAAAAAAAAAGTTTCTTCCCCAAGTGATTATTATGCCAGACGTAGAACATTAACATTCTGGTGTACTTCACAGTATTATTACTTGATACCCTAAGATTTTGCAATATTCTCACAGTACCAGCATATGTCATCATATAATGTAGTTCCTTTTCAATGGAATAATTCAATTTATAACCTAAATCTACTCCCCCGACTTATTTTTGTCGATACCACAATTGCTCTACCATGATATGCCACAAGCCATTAAACATTTTATGGTGGGTAATTGGAAAGGAGTCTCATGGAATTTTGTGCCAGGCTGGCTTTGAACCACGGTCCTCAGATCTCAGTCTCCTGAGTAGCTAGGATGACAGGCGTGAGCCACCAACACCTGGCTTGCATTTTTATTTTTTTGTGGGCCTTGGGACTTGAACTCTTGGCCTAGGAACCATCCCTAAGCTTTTCAGGTCAATATTTCTTGTAAGTCTAAACATTTAAGTAAAGGAATAAAATTCCAACCAAAAAGAATAAAATTCCAGACATGGTGTGTTTATAACTCAGTGCTAATTACTTGATGAAAATGTGCCATTCCAGAAGCTGGTGTCATTTGATGATGTAGCTGTGCATTTCAGCTGGGAGGAGTGGCAGCATCTGGACAATGCTCAGAGGGCCCTGTACAGAGATGTAATGCTGGAGACCTACAGCAGCCTGGTGTCCTTAGGTGAGCAAAAGTCAAATTCACTTGCAAGGCCAAGTGCCTTGTTATTTTGCCGATACGTGAATGTTTATCAAACTTTCAATACTATTTAAATGAAAGATTCCAGGCCCTGAGAAGTATCATTACTTTCTAAAGAAAACCTAAGGTAATTTTGTACTCATTCTTCAGGATACCTTCAGGATACTTTGACAACAGTTCTAAATTATGTTTCCTCTAATGGAGACGACATTCCAAACTTACACCGTAATTGTAAGTGGATAAACAATCCAGAATAGAATATATATCATTATTGGAAATAGGATCTACAAATCACTAAACAGTGAGTTTATAATGGAAACCTGGCACTAGGTGCAATGTTTCATGCCTGTAATCTTAAAATATTCAGGAGGAAGAAATCTAAGAATTCTAATTTGAAGCCAGCAATGGCATAAAAATTGCCATGAAACTCTATAACTCCAAGTAACCCCTTAAAAATGTTAGTGGAGTGTCAAGAGTTTGACTTTGTGGTTGAGTGCTTGCCTAGCATGCATGAAGACCTATGCATGTAAGTGGAGCTGGGACTCAAACTGGTATTTTTCTAGCCTTGAGCAAGACAGCTAAGTTTATGCCATACAAAATGAATCCAGAGCTGGGGAAAAGTCAACCATGGAGCCAGTGAGAAATGAGAAAAAAGATTTAATAGATAACTTGTGAGTAGGATGTCTGCGAACTTAAAGCAATGATGAGCCAGCATAAGCAATAATTCTCTACTGTTTCTAATTTACAGGGCCCTGTGTTCCCAAACCTGTATTAATTGACAAGCTAGAGCACTGTGCAGAAATCTGGATGGGAAATTCCTCTGACAAGAATATCACAGGTGAGTGAATGCATCTTCATATTGATGTTGGAGCCTGAGCCCCATTGGTAAGTTCATGTTGTGATGTACTGAGCAATAATATTCTTAGTTACCCTAAATCCTGTGTGGAACCTATGGAATTCTTTGTGAATGAATCAAGAATCATTTTCTTTCCCAATCCTATGGTTGGTCTCAGGGCCTGAGCATGGTCCTTGACTATTCTCAAGGCAAGCTCTCTACTTCTTGAGTCATAGCACCACTTCTGGCTTTTTCTTTGTATGTAGTACCAAGGAACTGAACCAGGTCTTTGTGCATGCTAGCCCAAACCCCCGGCACCAAGAATCATAGGGTGATATAATGAATTCTATGTGGCAGTAGAGTTAAAGTTAGATTTCTCTGTAGAAATCACTGTGAAAAAAAATAAAATGAGAAAGCCATGAGCCCGTGGCTCATGCCTGTAATCCTAGCTACTTAGGAGGCTGAGATCTGAGGATCAAGGTTCAAAGACTGACCTATCAGAAAAACACCTTAGACTCTTCTGTCCAATGAACCAATAGAAAATGAGAAGTGGGGTTGAGGCTAAAGACATAGGGCAGTAGCCTTGAGCTGAAGAGCTCAGGAAGAACAGCCAGGTCTAGAATTCAAGTCCCATGACTGCAAAACAAGAAAGAAAGAAAGAAAGAAAGAAAGAAAGAAAGAAAGAAAGAAAGAAAGAAAGAAAGAAAGAAAGAAAGAAAAAAAGAGGGAAGAAAGAGGGAAGGAAGGAAAATAAGAAAGAAAGAAGGAAAGAAAGAAAGAAAAAAGAAAGAAAGAAAGAAAGAAAGAAAGAATGATATTTCATTTCTTTAAAACTAAGACTATAAATGATTGAGCAAACAAGGAATAAGTCAGGGCATTATTCTCTGATAAGGATAATATCTTTTTGCTGGTAGGAAGAGACTGGTATTCAGAACCAGACCTTTCCACCAGAAATTGAGCCTAGTGGTAGAGTGCTTGCCTAGCATGCACAAAGACACAGGTTTGATTCCTTATTACCACATACATAGAAAAAGCCAGAAGTAATGACTGCATTGGTAGGGTTCTAGTCTTGACAAAACCCAAGGACAGTGGTTAGGTCCTAAGTTCAAACCCAGGAATGGAAGGAAAAAAAAACAACAAAGTTTCAATCAACATAAGAAAATTAACTAGACAATGAGCTGGAGATTTTCTGGTCTTCCATGGTTCTGAGGGACAGGAGTGTTAGAAAAGGAATTTTTATAAGACTTCAAATGGAAAGAAACAAATTTCAAAATTCCCACAAATACCTAAATTGAGACTTTAGTGAGAAGTTGTAACTGAAGGGATTTAGGTGTAAGTCCTTACTCTCAAGAATTGTTCTTGCTTGGATCAAAGGCAAACAGACATATAAACCAAACTTGTGGCCGCTGAATCTAGAAAAAATTCGTATTCCTCACTTAATGGTTAATAAGCAAACAGCATTGAAACTGGATAAGGTAATCCTATCTGCTACTCAGGACCTGAGACTCTTATCTGTAGTTAACGCTAGATAACAGGAAGTGGAGCTGTAGCTCAAGGATAGGGGTTATAGTCTTCTGCTGAAGTGTTCAGGGACAGGGCCGAGGCCTATGAACTACAAAAAAAAAGAAAAGAAAGTTTTAAAAAGATGCAAAACAGCACAATATTTAGATTATTTCTCAAAACTAAAAGAAAGGCAGCTATTCCTCAATGTATAAACAAAACAGTATTTGAAAAAAAACAGCTGCAGGTATATTATAGGTAGTACTCAGCTTAAAACTGTAGCAATACATAGTTGGGTAATTTCAATAAATATTTCCTGTGATATAAAAAGGGAATAAAACACAGAAAAATATTACTGGTCATTGTAAAATATCATTTTCTTAATATGTTAGGGAGAAAAGCATATATTTCTCATAAATCAATTTCCACTTTTATATTTTAAAATATCTAACACTTAGGATGGGAAAGTAAAGTCATTACCTTTACAGTAAGGAATATTTGTATCTCATGTATGTTTGTGTCTTTTTTCTATGACTCATTTTAGATGTCCAGGTAATGGAAAATGTTTTCAAGACCTGCCAGGAAAGTCCACATGAATGTCTTTGTGAAGTAGCAGTTGCAAGTAGTATCGAAGTGGAGGAAAA
The DNA here is from genome assembly GCF_031878675.1 of Megascapheus bottae. NCBI lineage: Eukaryota > Metazoa > Chordata > Mammalia > Rodentia > Geomyidae > Megascapheus > Megascapheus bottae. The sequence goes on along the minus strand of NW_028327433.1, from coordinate 58,258 downwards.
CGTGAGATTAGCAACAACTTTAATTTTGAGCTCTACACATAATCCAGAGCTGATTGGTAATAACGGTAACAACTTAGGGGTGAGGACTGAGGAGTTCATTAAGTGTCAGAACATGCTTCTGTCTCCTAAGCCTGATGACATGCATGCTGCATATAGATCTTGTATGTCTCCTGTTCTTAAAAAATCCATCGGATATTCAGAGCATTTTATTCATGATTGTGACAGTCCAAAAGATCTGCAGTATCATAATTCTGTTCTCCCTGCCCAAGAAATTCTTCAGGGAGGGAGGAAAACTGCTAAATGTACTGTGTGATGAAAAATATTGTACTTAACACCGACCATCACTACACATCCGAAAATGTACACAGGAGAGACTCCTCATACATGTAGTGAATGTGAGAAATCTTTCAGTAATGAAATATGCCTTACAATACCTCAGAGCAAATATCCTGAGATATGTGATGCATACATCAAGTGTGAAAATTAATTTCTGAGAAGTCAGACCTGACGCTCCAACCTCGATCTCCAAGAGAAGACAAACGTTATGAATATGAGGAACATAATAAAATTTCTGCCCAGAATTCAGCTCTCAGCACACATCAGAGATCTCACACAGAAGAGAAATCTTATGAATGGGATAAATGTGGGAAGACTTTTAGACTGAAATCATACCTCACTTTGCACCAGAGAAGGCACACAGAAGAGAAACCTTATGAATGTAACAAATGTGAAAAGTCTTTCACCCAGAAGATACACCTTCGAGATCATCAAATAACACACACAGGAGAGAAATCTTATAAGTGTAATGAATGTGGAAAGTCTTTCCAAGGGAAGGGAAAACTTCGTGTTCATCAGAGAATACACACAGGAGTGAAACCTTATGAATGTAACCAATGTGTAAAGTCTTTCAGACAGAAATCTTCCCTCAAATTGCATCAAAGAACACACACAGGAGAGAAACCTTATGTGTGCAACAAATGTGGAAAGACCTTGAAGTGGAAGTCATATCTTGATGGGCATAATAGAACACACACAGGAGAGAAAACTTATGCATGTAGTGAATGCGGAAAGTCTTTCAAATGGATGGTAAAACTCCATGTTCATCAGAGAATATACTCAGGAGAAACACCTTATGAGTGTAACATATGTGGAAAGTCCTTCACACAGAAGCCAAACCTCAACATGCATAAGACAATTCAAACAGGAGAAAAACCTTATGAATGTAACCGATGTGGAATGTCTTTCAAATGGAAGTCTTCCCTCAAATTGCATCAGAGAACACACACAGGAGAGAAACTGTACGAGTGCATCAAATGTGGTAAGACCTTCAGATGGAAGTCACATTACAGGAGGCATAACAGAATTCACACATATTAGAATCCTTAGGAATATAACCAAAGTTGAAAGTCTTTCGTGCAGTATTCACCCTTCAGGAAGCGTAAGAGAGTTCACACATATGAGAAGCCTTAGCAATGTAATAAATAAGAAAGACTTTTTAGTCTGTGGAAGAAAACTCAGCTTGTGTCACAGAACCAACACAAGATCAAACCCTTAATGAATGTAGCAAATGTTCAGTCTTTTCCCCAGAAGGCACAAGTCAAGATTTATCACTAAACACCCACAGGATAGAATCCGATGAATAAAATGAAAGGGAAATTTTTTTGAAGAACTCATAGTTGAGTTTGCATGATACCACTCAGACACAGGATAAAAATCGTATGAATATAACAATATGAAAAAATCCATCATGAACGCATGACTAAGTATAAAATGCACATAGGAGAGAAAAACCTTATGAATATTACAAATGTGGAAAGTGTTTGACCTGGAAGGGATACTTCTGTGTTCATCACAAACCTGATTCCCATAGAAGAAAAGAAAACTAATGAATAGAACAAATGTGCAATGACTTTTAATCAGAAGTCAGTCTTCAGTACATTTCAGAACATACACAATAGAGAAATTCTGAGTAATGAAAAACATTTAGCTATATATAGAATCTCTGTATATGGGAGCATTAGGGTAAGTCTTCTAAACAAAGTCAACCTTCAGCAAGCATTAAGAGCACTCACAGAAGAAATAATAGCATGTAGGAAAACCTTTGTCAGAAACCTCTAAAAGCTGACTGTGGGGCTTAGTGGTAGAGTGCTAACCTATCAAGGATGAAGGCCTGGGTTAGATTCCTCAATACTATGTGAAAAGAGCAAGCCAGAAGCAGCACTGTGGTTCAAATGGTAGAGTGCTAACCTTGAGCAAAAGTCACTCAGGCCCTGAGTTCAAGTCTAAGGATTGGAGAGAGAGAGAGAGAGAGAGAGAGAGAGAGAGAGAGAGAGAGAGAGAGAGAGAGAGAGAGAGAGAGAGAGAGAGAGAGAGAGAGAAGAGAGAGAGAGAAACAGGAACTTGTAAAATTTACAGAGATAGAGAAGGAGAGAGAGAAGGAGACAGAAACTAATTTCTAAACTTTACAGTCTTTCTATTTCCTTACAAATTCGTCTATGTCATTCTTTCTGACAGAAGCACAGAATTCCATTGTGTAAAAATACCATATTTGATCTACTCATCAACTGACGGGCATCTGGGTTGGTTCCATACCTTTGCTATAGTAAATAGTGCTGTGATAAATGATATTGTTCTAGTGAAGTTAGTATGTCCTATGTGGACGATAGGCAAGTAGTGAAATTGCTGGATCACAAGGGAGCTCTATGTTTAGTCTCTTTGGGATACTGCCATAGTGCTTTCCATAGTGGTTGAACGAGTTTGCAATCCCACCAGCCGTGTAGTAGTAAACCCTCCTGGCCACATCCCCTCCAGCATACGTTATTAGATTTCTGGATCTTGGCCATTCTAACTGGAGTGAGGAGGAAAAGGGAAAGAGGAACTGAAACCTTCTCTCCTTACAGATGACATGATTCTGTATTTAAAGAACCCTATAGACTCTACTCTGAAGCTGCTTGAGCTGATATAAAACTTTGGTAATGTAGCAGGGTATAAAATTAACCCTCAATGTCAACTGCCTTCCTATATGCCAACAAATGAGAGGAATGAGGCAAGAATCAGGATATCAACTCATTTTGCTATCAAAGAAAATAAAATCCCTAGGAATTAACTTAGAATGTAAAGCACCTTTTTGATGGAACAATAAACCCTGGAGAAGGAAATTAACACAGAACTGAGGAAATGCAAAAACCTATGCTCCTGCTTTGGAAGAAGTAATGTTGTAAAAATGGCAATCTTGATAAGGACTATCTACAAATTCAGTGCAATATTCATCAATATCCCAATGTCATTCTTTAAAGAAACAGAAGAGGAAATCCAAAATTTCACTTGGAATAATAAAAGACCCCTTATAGTCTGTCTTCTTGCATGATACATAATGTTTAATCTCACTTTCTCCACCAAAATCTCACCTTTCTCAATGAGACATAGGTGGCCCTGTTTACTTGCAGCAAAGGCTCAAACGCGCAGTTTCAGGTGTCACCACTGCCTCTGTTACTGGGTAGATCCAACTCTGTCATCGATTCTGAGGTCTTCTCTGGGAGTCTTGGTCACAAGTTGTTCTGTGGCATCTGCTGCCAGCCTGTGCCTATTTGCTTCCTTTTCCTCCAGCAGCCTACAACAGGGAATGAAGTTCAGGCGCTGATGCTCTCCTTCATATGCAGGGCAGGATGAGCCCAACCCTCCCTCATCTTCCTCTTCCAATTTTTGGGAAAAAAATGTGCTGGCAGAAGTCCTCAGGTGTGTGGCATGGCTGATCCACACTTTTAATCTAGGCTGGTCAGGAGGCTGAGATCTGAGTATGGAAGTTCCAAGTCACCTAGAAAAGGAAAGTCTGATAGATTCTTACTACCAAACATAAAAACAGCTGGGAATGGAGTTTGGGCTCAAGTGGTAAAGGGCTAGTCTTGAGTACAAATGCTTAGTGCCCAGGCCCTGAGTTCAGGCTCCAGCACTGCCAACAACCTCACTTTAGTGAGATTTTAGCTTTATCCATGTAGTCACATTTCACTGGAGTCTTTGCTGGTAGAGATAGTCTTCATAATTTTGTCTCAAGGTAAAGGTCCTCCTGGGGTAGTACACAAAAGGTGTCATGGAGAGAGGAGCCCCACTTGCTCCAGGTTTGAAGGTGGCATTGGTCAAGCCAGCATGGAGTTGGCACATCAGTCTTTTTCCTAGCACCACCTACCAGTGAATGTCAAATGACATTGATTTTTGTGGGATTGTGTGATTGAAGTGCCCCATTAAGGGCAGTGTTAGCACATCCAAACTTGGATACCAGGAATGCTGAAATCTCAAAGCTAAGATTTCTGTTGGCTATAGAAATGCTGGTGTGTCTGTTATTCACTAAAAGTTCAGGTGCAAAGATTCTGAAGCTTGATGCCATGTGTTTATTCCATTTAGTAAAATTATTTTAATGCACTGTATAAGTTAAAACATTTGATAAGAGTCAGGGGTAGTGAAAACATTGTTCTTTAATTCAGGTGTCTGGCAGGGTAATGGGGGGGTGTTGGTGGCTGGGACTATGAAGCTGGAGCTGCTATCAAACCATGGATCATGTTCTTCGTTGTCTGGGAGAAATGACTCCAAAGATGAAATTTGAATGGTGAGGAAAAGATGATGATGTACTCAGGAAATTTCTCCTAAACAAATGCTCATGTGGAAGTGGGATGGGGGCTGGGCATATCTGAGGCAGAGCTTAAGGAGGCTTCTCATGGCGTTGAGAACGTTCCTTGCGACTTCTGGCATGCAGAAGGGTGTTTTAGATGGCCATTGTGAGATGGATGGAATAAGACTGGAGACAAGATGAAAGCTGGGATCCTGCAATGCTCTTGCATGAGTGGCTGGTGGCTCACCTGAAAGAACTAATTATGTCTAAAAAAGAAATCAGGAATTTGTTTTGATTAGATAATACCTGTAATCCGAGGCATATTCAGGATCCTGATCTTAGTATTGTGGTTTAAAACCAACCCAGCAAAGGGAAAAATGCATGAGACTCTTACTCCCAGTTTAGAGCAAGAACAAAGATTGAAGTAGAGCTGTGGCTCAAGAGCTAGAGTGCTACCTGGAGCAAAGAAAAGCTAAGAAAAAGCTCCAGGTCTTGAGTTCAAGGCCCGGAATGAAAGAAGGAAGGTAAAAAAAGGGAAGTATGTGAGGAAGGGAAATATATAAATGAAAGAGAGAAGGAACTAGAAATTTAAAACTAGAGAATATTTAAAAGTCATCCATCCTTCTAAGAAAAGTGTTGGAGTATGGGTTCTTTTTTTTTTTTGGAGTCTGCATCAGTAAAAGTTTATTTATATAAGCATGCATTACATAATGATAGTTTTTCAGTTAAACACCAATTGTTTTTTTTGTTGTTGTTTTTTGCCAGTCCTGGGATTGAGTTCAGGACCTAAGCACTGTCCTAGGATTTTGTGAAGGCTAGAGCTCTACCACTTCAGCCTCAGCACCACTTCCGGCTTTTTTCTAGGTATGTGGTACCCTATTGTTCTTTATTGATACATACGGAAGAATAAATATCATACATATTACTAAATATCACATGAGATTTTGAGACACACATGTATATGCGTATACACATACAAAAACACATACATACATGCACATAAATCAGGTTAAATACAACTATTATCTCAAGCATTAGATAACATCATAGTGAAACTTTAAAATCCTTTCTTCTTTAATAATATATAACACAATGCTGTTGTGTGTAATCAATCTACAGTGCAACAGCTCAGCGAGAAGTTACCTCTTATGTCATTATAATCTCTTTCTCATTGATCAACCTTTGTCCAACCCTTCCTCCTTCTGACTCACCCAAGTTTCTGATATTCACTAGTCTAGGCTCATCTTCATTGAGATCAATGGTTTTTTATTTCACATATTCCATACTAGCCATTTGGCTTATTTTATTAACATATAACTTCTCCTTTTGTGTTATTGACAAAGACAGTTGTTTGCAGGAGTAAACAATGCACTATCATGTAGAGGTGCCACAACATTCACCTTGGAATGGAAACTAAAGAGGTGGATTTCATCACTTGGCTGTTCACTGCTGAACAGTGAGCTTGTTTTTTTTTTTTCATTTTTTATTGTAATTAGTAAAAGGGTTACATGATATTTACCAGATAGAAGGTGCATTAATTCACATACATTGATACCCTTTCACATGTCTTGGTACCCGTATCCCTCCCCCCCCTACAACCCCCACCCGTCTTGGTTTTTCCCCCCTCCCCTATCAAATTTCAAATATCCAAATACAAATAAATTCAATAAATCAGATAACAAGGTGAGATACTATACCAATATGAGATAACCAAGGGACAGCAAAGGAGATGAGAGACAACATGGTACATTAAGGACAACAATCATTCATTATATGGCTTTTGTTTCACTATCCTGGAAGTCCTTTCAATTAGCTTCACATTATATGTTCTTATGTATCAAGATTTTACTCTATTGCAAATCTCTGCTAGTAGAGCCCAAGGTTTCTACTGATTATGACGAATGAGGGAAACCACTGAGCCTAAGGTCCTTTGAGTCTGGCTTACTTCACTTAATATGATTTGTTCTAAGTCTTTCCATTTCCTAACAAATGGGTTGATGTCATTTTTTCTGACAGCAGCAGAGAATTCCATTGTGTACAAATACCACAACTTGTTGATCCACTCATCAACTGAGGGACATCTAGGTTGGTTCCATATCTTTGCTATGGTGAATAGTGCTGCAATGAACATGGATGTGCTAGTGGGTTTAGTATGTCCTTGTTTCTGGGTGGTTGGGTAAATGCCAAGTAGTGGAATTGCTGGGTCATAGGGGAGTTCTATGTTTAGCCTTTTGAGGCACTGCCACACTGCTTTCCATAGTGGTTGAACGAGTTTGCACTCTCACAAACAGTGTAGTAGTGATCCCTCCTGGCCACATCCCCTCCAGCATTTGTTGTCATTCGTTTTCCTGATCCTGGCCATTCTAACTGGAGTGAGGTGGAATCTTAGAGTTGTTTTGATTTGCGTTTCTTTTATGACCAGAGATGTTGAGCATTTCTTCATGTGTCTATAGGCCATTTTTGTTTCTTCTTCAGAGAAGACTCTCTTTAAGTCTTTGGCCCATTTTTTAATGGGATGGGTGTTACTTTGGAGGTTAGTTTTGGAGTGATTCAATTTTTTGAGTTGTTGATATATTTTAGATATGAGGCCTTTGTCCGTTGTTTGGTTGGTGAAGATCTTCTCCCACTCTGTAGGCTTCCTGATTAGTTTACTAGCTATATCCGTTGAAATACAAAAGCTCTGCAGTTTAATGCAGTCCCACTTATCCAGCCCTTCTCTGATTTGTTGTGATTCTTGGTCCTTATTAAGAAAGTTTCGACCTGTGCCAAGGAGGCCTAGTGTATCTCCTATTCCTTCCTGTAAACTTTTCAGTGTGTCTGCTTTTACCTTCAGGTCTTTGATCCATTTGGAGTTAATTCTAGTGCAAGATGACAAAGAAGGATCCAACTTCAGTTTTCTGCAGGTGCTTAACCAGGTCTTGAGTTCAAGGCCAGGAATGAAAGAAGGAAGGTAAAAAAAGGGAAGTATGTGAGGAAGGGAAATATATAAATGAAAGAGAGAAGGAACTAGAAATTTAAAACTAGAGAATATTTAAAAGTCATCAGTCCTTCTAAGAAAAGTGTTGGAGTATGGGTTCTATATGTGGTGAACTGGAAGCCCAGCAGTGACTTGTTAACCAAAGAGTCATCATGATTAGCAAAGGATAGAAATCTGCATGAGCCTCTTAGCGGAAGGAGTCACAGAAGAGAACCTCAGCTCCCATCCCATAGTTAGAAGTATATAGAGATGGGGAAGTTGGCATCACCTTGATGTCATTGTATCCATGGAGACTGGAAGCCATGGCTCTGTGAAAGCACAATGTTCTGGTTAATGAGCTGAGCGGCTGAGGAGAGCCAAGTCCTGGCCATGAAGAAATCAGGGTGGCAGCAGAGCAACTCTGCTGCAGTGTGTGCCTGCTTGGCTGTTCTTATTCTGTGGTGGATCAGGCCAGAGCAGGTGATAGTAACTGTTTTGTGGTCACAAGCCCTTCACCAAGAGCTTCCTCTGGGATCCTCATAAGCTACAGGGTGGCTGGTGGTGGGATGTGTGTGGGGTGGAAGTGACAGAGGGATGGACGCATGGCAAGGTGGGTGAAGAGAGGAGAGAAATGATGAGAGCCCAGTTCATTGGTTTCCAAGGTTAATGGGTGGGAGGTAGAGAGGCATGATGGAGGAAAGATGGAGGCAGGGGAAGGTGGTGACAGAGTGAGGCCATCTGTAGTGCCAGCCTGGCCATCATCTGAAGCCCATAGGCAGCTTCCTGATCCCTCACTTTGTCCTGCTCCTTGTGGAGGGAATGTCACGTGTACCCAGAGCTAGGGGTGGGGCAATGTTAGTAGCACCTGGAGAACCATTGGCCTCTACCTGGGTGAGGGGTGGTTATGGCTCCCATGCTGGGTGGCCTGATAGCTATGGAACAGATCTCTCCTTAGCTATCACAGTCAGTGGCTGCTCTCCATCTAGAGTTAAGGCACCTGCTCAGCCATCAGGACACCCCATGCCAGGACAGAGGCCCACAATTCAGATGGCAGCACAGGGGTGAAGATGATCTCACCGTAGCCCTAGTTACATGCCTGTCCCTGCATGCAGGACAGGATTAGCTGGGGGAAGATGTTCTCTGTGTTTTTCCACAGCCTATCCAGGCCTCTTCTTGTGTCTGATTAGACCAAGAGAGTACTAGGTTCACTCTCATAGTCCTGGTTCTTTTTCTTTTACAGTCATGAGGCTTGAACTCAGGTCCTGGGTACTGTCCCTGAGCTCTTTTGCTCAAGGTTGATGCTCTACCATGTGAACCATAGTGCCATTTCCAGCTTTTCCTTTTCATGTGGATCTCTGATATCTCCAGTGGTGTGCCTGCAGGGAAGCACTCACCCCACAGACAGAGCCAACTTTGTCGTGACTGTGACTGCCCACAACCCTCACACCCACTCCTTGCACACCCCTCGACTCCAGTTTTAGCTCCTCTTGGACTGGGTGTCCAGCCTACCCCTTCCTACACTCACAAAGGGTCTACAATTGTCTTCCCAGGGTCCTTTCTTCTGCCAGCCAGAGTACAGACTGTGCACATCTTGACGATCACAGAGCTCAAAGCCAAAGGCTGAGATGCAGAAGGGGGTGACCCAGTAGCTGCACAGGGCCCATGGATCAACCTGTGCATCCCCCAGCCTGTGACTTCCCCCACCCCCTTGGCAGGGAAGCTCCATGCCCACATCCTGATCCCTGGTCCCCTCCAATTCCATTCTCCCTTGGATTTTGCAGACTGTCTACCATCAGGATCTAAAATTCTATTCATCACTTTATGTCCTTATCACTGATTTGCTACTTTGGCAGGATCTCCCCGTGCCTGGAGAGTGGGCATGTCATGTACTCTCTGTGGAGAAGTTGCCCCAGGAGAAGAAATATGCACTTCATGTGACTGTTGGACAGGGCAGGAGGGCTCCGTAGGATCAGAAGCCACAGGAGGGGTGCAGATGGGGGAATGCTAGGGGCCCCAGGTTACAGTGGGAGTTAGGGCACAGTTGGTTCCTTCTGCAGGGTTGATACCGCTTCACAAACCCAACAGAATGAGGTTCACATTACAGATGTCAGAGACAGTGCAGATTGCCAATGGGCGCAGGGGTCACTGTCACCCCCAGATGCTGGCTGCATGCTGGGATGCACGCAGAGGTGGTTTCAAGATCAGATAATGTGGATGTTGCAGGGTGTAACCATTCTTTTCAGATGGCTCTCTACCTCTCTTGAGCTTCAATCTCTATCTTTGGCTTTTTCTTGGCAGTTAACTGGAAATGAGAGTTTCATGGACTTTCCTTTCTGGACTGGCTTCAAACAGAATCTATGCACAGTTTTCAAACCATACCCTACTGAAGAAGGGAAGCTTGATCTGGTGCTTAACTGGGTTGCACTTTGGCTCCGTTTGCTATGCCTCACGGGAGGGGGCTCATCATTTGTAGACTAAGATCTCATGACCTTCAAAGCCAAATGCTACCTGAAAGTTCAGGGTCCCAGCCTATGTGTTGGGCCTGGGTGAATACATTCTCTGTTATGCTGGTCATCAACCCATGTTTTAAGCTGGAAGTAGGCAGTGCCACATTTGATAAGAACATCTGCCAGAGATTGTCACCTCATGAAAGCAGATTCTAAATTTGCATTCCATTTCCTGTGGTGGAGAAATCCCCTCCAAGTTAGACAGGCTCACATCCACCTGCAGGTCACACTCCTAATGCACCCTTGAGTGTCCTCATGGTATTGGGATCTAAGTTTAAAAAAACTTGATAAAATATAGAGAGACATAAGCTCTTGAGGCAATCTGAAATGACAAGATTATTCACAGGCACGTTTATCCTTATGGATTCCTCAGCAAGTTTTAATTTTTTTCATTATTTTCTTTCTTTTTTTGAACCAGTGCTAAGGATTTCTCTCAGGGACCAGGTGCTGCCAATTACTAATTTTCTCATGGCTGGTACAAGAGGAACTGAGCCACAGTTACAGTTTTGCCTTATTTATTCGTGCTTAACTGAAGATAAAGGTTTCTATCAGTGACTTTCTTTCAGGGGCTGGATTCTAACGAGGATCCCCAGACCTCAGGCTTCTCTATAGCTACAATTAACAATATGAGAACCCAGCACTGGGTTCCAATGCACAGAGCAAGAAATTGAGTGAATCTTTCAACTCCAATTAGCTATAATAAGCTAGAAGTGAAAGACCAATACCTTTGAGGAAAAGATGCTGAGGGTTATCACACAGGCCCTATGAGTAAGCCCTAAACCCTGTACACATGTGTGCATGTACACATTGGCAGATACACACACACATGCACACACAATATCTCAGGCAATATTGTTTTATGAATTAATATCCAAAGATTGGACAACAGGATAGCAAGTAATAAAATCTGTTTTTCTTGTCTACATTGAGGGAAAGGGATAAGTCACAAGATGCAGAAGCGAAGAATTCATAGGCAAATGCTGTGAGTGAATAACTTGTAAAAAGCACATTTCTTTTCTTTTCTTTTGTTTTTTCTGCCATTCCTGGGGCTTGAGCTCAGGGCCTGAGCACTGCTTTTGGCTTTTCAAAAGTCTAGCCCTCTGCCACTTGAGCCACATTGCCATATGGATTTTTATATGTGTGTGATATTAAGGACTCAAACCTAAGGACTCATGGATGCTAGGCAAGCACTCTACCACTGGGCCAAACTCTAAACCCCGATAAAGTATTTATAAATAGTCATCATCATCATATCAAAATATCCTTTCTCCTACAAAGAATGAACACTTATCTATGTCTGTAAGACTTTTTTATGTCACCAATGCTTCTGTGATTTTCCCACTTGCATTTTTACAGATGACAGGACAGATATTCATCAGGAAGAAAAATAGATTAGGATACAGAAACCTAACAACGTCCTAGTAGATTGAAGTGAAAAATATGTGCAAGATGGCCTGGGTGTTTCATCTATTTGTAGAGTGCTTGGCTACCTCACAAAAAGACTCCGGTTTGATTCTGCAGTACCATATACATAGAAAACGCTGGAAGTTGTGCTGTGGCTTTGTGGGACAGCTATAGCCTAAACAAAGCCTAAGAACAATGGTCAGGCTCCGAGGTCAAGTCCCAGGACTAGGAAAAAAATGTGCAAGAGGCAAAATGCAAGCTGAGAAGGCACTGTGAAGCAAAATGTCTTGTGAATTCATCTATCTTTTTTTGAGCAGCCTTTATTATGGCTTCCTTCATGGCTCCTTCTTTTTCATTTATCACCATGTTTATGGTTTCCTCTTGTTCAGATATGGCTTCCTCTCTTATCTCTTTCTTTATATTTTCACATTTTTCATTAATGATGTTTATCAATTGCATTTGTACAGCACTAGGCTTGCCAATGACTGTTCTATTGGCTCTTTACGTTGGGTGGGGGAGGTGGGAGGTGTTGTTTCTTGATTTGACATTTTTCTTGAGTTTCTTGTTCTGCCCATTTGAAAATGGGAGCAAGATTAATACTAAGCACGATTATAGTTTTTCAGATATTACAAACCTAGACCTCTGTAGCTGGCAGAATCTAGATGTTCACAAGTTTTGATCGGTGTTATCACACTTTCTTTTCGTGCAGTTACCGACTAGTCTAATTATTCAGTGATAAGCGATTTATATCCAAAACAATAAGCCTCTCAATCCAATCTCTATTGTCTTTAAGTCCCTCTGAGCCTAGAGAATGATTAACCATAGAATTCATAGAATCCACAAATAAAAAGGTGACCAAACTCCAGCAAATGTTCAAAGAAAATAAAGCTACTGAGCTAACCACTCAAATGGAAATCAAGGAGCTAAAGAAATCCATACATGATCTAAACGAAGAGATGCAAGGCATCAAAAATGAGCAATTACTAGCAAGGGAAATGAAAAATAAAGTAGATAGCTTTGATAGCAGGTTAGACAATGCAGAGGAGAGAATTTCTGGGGCTGAAGATAATTTAGTTATTATAGAGAAAGAACAGAAAATGAGTCAATCCAAATCTAAGAAAAATGAGAGAGGGCTTCAGGAGGTCCAAGATACAATTAGGAAGCCTAATTTAAGGCTAATTGGTATTGAGGAGGGTCTGGAGAAAGAGGTCAATGGTATTGGAAATATACTTCAGGGAATCATCTCAGAGAATTTCCCAAATATCCAGAAGGGCAGACCCATCCAGATACAAGAAGCTTTTAGAACCCCAAACAGACCTGACCAGAAAAGAACATCTCACCGCCACATCGTAATCCGAACTGGATCAGTAGAAACCAAAAAAAGGATCCTAAAGGCAGCCAGGGAAAAGGGTTCAGTAACCTATAAAGGAAAACCAATCAGAATAACCCCAGATTACTCAGCAGAGACCATGCAAGCACGAAGTGACTGGAAGCATATATGTCATGCCCTTAAGTCAAATAACTACCAACCAAGAATACAGTACCCAGCTAAGCTTTCATTCATAACTGAGGGAACAATAAAAACATTCCATTCCAGGGAAAAGCTGCAACAATATGTCGCAACAAAACCAACACTAGAGAGAATTCTGAAAGATGTTCTATACATAGAAAACCAAAATAAATGCAATATAGGGAAAGAAATGGCACCTAAACAGCATACCACCTAAGGACCACAAGAACGGTCAAGACACAGGCCCAAATAAAAGCTTTTAAAAATGGTAGGAACTAATAAATATCTCTCAATCCTAACTCTCAATATCAATGGACTCAACTCCCCAATTAAACGGCATAGGCTGTCTAGTTGGATCAAAAAGCAAGAGCCATCGTTCTGCTGTCTTCAAGAGACACATCTTACCCAAAAAAACAAGCATCTTTTGAAAGTGAGAGGTTGGAATAAACTCTATCAAGCTAACGGCCCCCATAAACAGGCTGGAGTTGCCATCCTCATATCAGATACAATAGACTTCAAACTAAAATTAGTAAGAAAAGACAAGGAAGGTTACTACATACTACTAAAGGGATCTTTCCTCCAGGAAGACATAATGATCCTAAATATTTACACACCCAATCCCGGAGCTCCAAACTTCATCAAGCAAACTTTACTTACACTGAAACCATACATAGATCGAAATACAGTGATTGTCGGTGACTTTAACACACCACTTTCACCTATGGACAGATCAACAAGGCAAAAACTCAACAGAGAAACCTTAGAACTGAACAACTATATAGACCAACTAGATCTAACAGACATCTGCAGAATATTCCACCCAGCAACAACACAATATACGTTTTTCTCAGCAGCACATGGAACATTTTCCAAAATAGATCACATCTTAGACCATAAAACAAACCTGGACAGATTCAGAAACACAGAAATTATTCCATGCACACTCTCAGGCATCAAACTGGTACTGAACACACATCTCCACCAACGAAAACCTTATAACTCATGGAGACTGAACAACACATTTTTGAATCACCAGTGGGTCATCGAAGAGATCAGAACAGAAATCAAACAGTTTATAAAATTTAACAGTAAGGAGCACACAAAATACCAACTCCTTTGGGACACAGCAAAGGCAGTACTCAGAGGAAAATTTATAGCTCTGAGTGCCTACAACAACAAGTTGGAAAAATTGCAAATGAACAAGTTAATGTCTCACCTTAAGCTCCTGGAGAAAGAGCAACAAACCAACCCTAATCCCAGTAGAAGAAAGCAAATAGTTAAAATCAAAGCAGAATTAAATGATTTGGAATCCAAAAAAACTATAGAAAGAATCAACAAAACAAGGAGTTGGTTCTTTGAAAGAATTAACAAAATTGACAAGCCCTTAGCAAATCTTATCAAAAAAAGAAGAGAGCATATCGAAATAAACAAAATCGCAGATGAAAATGGTAATATCACGACAGAAATTACCAAGATCCAGAATATCATGAGGGAATACTTCTCAAACCTTTATGCCAACAAATTTGAGAATCTAGATGAAATGGATGAATTCCTAGCCAATATTAATATGCCCACACTGAACCAAGAAGAAATAAGCCAACTCAACAGGCCTATTTCAAGCTCTGAAATAGAAATGGCAATTAGAGAACTTCCACCTAAGAAAAGCCCAGGGCCAGATGGATTCACAGCTGAATTCTATAAGTTCTTCAAAGCAGAGCTCACACCAATACTCCTCAAGCTCTTCAATGAAATTGAAAATGAAGGTTCCTTACCAAACTCATTCTATGAAGCCAGTATAACCCTCATCCCCAAACCAGACAGAGATTCATCAAAGAAAGAGAACTATAAACCTATATCTTTGATGAACATCGATGCAAAACTTCTCAACAAAATACTGGCCAACCGTCTACAACAACTCATCAAAAAAATTATACACTATGATCAAACTGGATTCATCACAGGGAGGCAAAGCTGGTTCAACATTCGCAAATCAATTAATATAATTCAACACATCAACAGGAGCAAGGGCAAAAATCACATGATTGTCTCAATAGATGCGGAAAAGGCATTTGACAACATCCAACACCCTTTTATGTTAAAAGCTCTGGAGAAACTAGAAATCCATGGAAAATTCCTCAATGTAATAAAGGCTGTGTATGAGAAACCTACTGCTAGTATTACACGTAATGGTGAAAATCTAAAGCCATTCCCTCTAAAATCAGGAACGAGACAAGGATGCCCACTCTCTCCACTAATCTCTAACATAGTACTAGAATTCCTAGCCAGTGCAATAAGGCAAGAAGCAAGCATAAAGGGGATCCAAGTAGGGAAAGAGGAAATAAAACTATCCCTCTTTGCAGATGACATGATTCTGTATTTGAAGAATCCTATAGACTCTACTCCCAAGCTCCTTGAGCTGATTCAAAGCTTTGGAAGAGTAACAGGCTATAAAATAAACCCTCAAAAATCAACTGCCTTCCTTTAGGCCAACAGTGAGGGGAACGGGGCAATAATCAGGAAAGAAACTCCTTTCACAATAGCCTCAAAGAAAATAAAGTACCTAGGTATTAGATTAACTAAGAATGTAAAGGACCTTTTTGACGAAAACTTTAAAACCCTAAAAAAGGAAATTAAAGCAGAACTAAGGAAATGGAAAAACCTCCCATGCTCCTGGATTGGAAGAATCAACATTGTGAAAATGACGATCTTGCCAAGAGCTATCTACAAATTCAATGCAATACCCATCAACATCCCAATGTCATTTTTTAAAGAAATAGAAGAGGCAATCCAAAATTTCATATGGAATAATAAAAGACCCCATATAGCAAAAACACTTCTTAGCAGAAAGAACAGCGCTGGAGGAATTTCAGTTCCAAACTTTAGACTCTATTACAGAGCTATAATTCTCAAAACAGCTTGGTAATGGCACAGGAACATGCCTGAAGACCAATGGAATAAAAGAGGACCCAAATATTAAACCACAGACCTATGGCCACCTAATCTTTGACATGGGAGCCAAAAAAATAGAATGCAAGAAAGACAGCCTCTGGTTAAGCACCTGCAGGAAACTAAAGCTGGATCTTCTTTGTCACCTTGCACTAGAATTAACTCCAAATGGATCAAAAACTGGAGGTAAAAACTGACACACTGAAAACGCTACAGGAAGGAATAGGAGATACACTAGGCCTCCTTGGCACAGGTCGAAACTTTCTTAATAAGGACCAAGAAACACAACAAATCAGAGAAAGGCTGGATAAGTGGGACTGCATTAAACTGCAGAGCTTTTGTAGGGCCAAGGACATAGCTAGTAAACTAATCAGGAAGCCTACAGAGTGGGAGAAGATCTTCACCACCAAACAACGGACAAAGGCCTCATATCTAAAATATATCAACAACTCAAAAAATTGAATCACTCCAAAACTAACCTCAAAAGTAACAACCATCCCATTAAAAAATGGGCCAAAGACTTAAAGAGAGTCTTCTCTGAAGAAGAAACAAAAATGGCCTATAGACACATGAAGAAATGCTCAACATCCCTGGTCATAAAAGAAACGCAAATCAAAACAACTCTAAGATTCCACCTCACTCCAGCTAGAATGGCCAGGATCAGGAAAACGAATGACAACAGATGCTGGAGGGGATGTGGCCAGGAGGGATCACTACTACACTGTTGGTGGGAGTGCAAACTCATTCAACCACTATGGAAAGCAGTGTGGCAGTGCCTCAAAAGGCCAAACATAGAACTCCCGTATGACCCAGCAATTCCACTACTTGGCATTTACCCAACCACCCAGAAACAAGGACATACTAAACCCACTAGCACAACCATGTTTATTGCAGCACTATTCACCATAGCAAAGATATGGAACCAACCTAGATGTCCCTCAGTTGATGAGTGGATCAACAAGTTGTGGTATTTGTACACAATGGAATTCTCTGCTGCTGTCAGAAAAAATGACATCAACCCATTTGTTAGGAAATGGAAAGACTTAGAAAAAATCATATTAAGTGAAGTAAGCCAGACTCAAAGGAACTTAGGCTCAATGGTTTCCCTCATTCGTCATAATCAGTAGAAACCTTGGGCTCTACTAGCAGAGATTTACAATAGAGCAAAATCTGGATACATAAGAACATATAATGTGAAGCTAATTGAAAGGACTTCCAGGATAGTGAAACAAAAGCCATAAAATGAATGATTGTTGTCCTTAATGTACTATGTTGTCTCTCATCTCCTTTGCTGTCCCTTGGTTATCTCATATTGGTATAGTATCTCACCTTGTTTTCTGATTTATTGAATTTATTTGTATTTGGATATTTGAAATTTGATAGGGAAGGGGGGAAAACCAAGACGGGTGGGGGGTGTGGGGGGGGGAGGGATACGGGTACAAAGGCATGTGAAAGGGTATCAATGTATGGGAATTAATGCACCTTCTATCTGGAAAATATCATGTAACCCTTTTACTAATTACAATAAAAAAATTAAAAAAAATGTCTCGTGAAGGGTAAGGATAATAGTGACAGTTAAGTTTGGATCTTACCGAAAAAAGGCTCCTTCAGCCTGAGACCAGGCTAGCACTTACGCCTAGTTAATGACTTGGGATTTGAACAAAAATGTGTGCTGTTTACTACATCCATATGTGGGGTGGGAAGGGAGATTCAGCCTCAAGTATGTCTTTGGGGAGGTCTTCTGTGAGCAAGGAGCTTTGGTCATTGGGCCTTGAAAGGTGACCCTACCTCCCTCACAATGGAACAGAATATGGAACCCTGGTAACAAAGCCACTGTATGTGACAACCAGCTCAAGCCAGTTCCCTTGGCCTGTGGCTCAGGAACCAGAAAGATGTTGCTGTGCTGTTGCCAAAGGTCAGGAGGCTCGCATCTCAGGCATGAGAGATATGGATGTCTCACTTGAAGAAGTAGATGCTGGATAAGTGCCAAGCCAAAATTCCAGTATATCAGGCATTTCTCTAGGAAGAAAGCCAGGAAACTCCAGGGCAACTCAGATGAGGTATATTGAGAGGAAACCTATTGGAACCCATCATCCTGCCCACACACTACAACCTTCTTGTGTGCTTTCAAGTGACTATACTGAGATTAGAGTGTGTCATTTCCAATCTACTCTATTCCAATTCCTCAGTGTGAAGTGTGGTCCCATTCCTACGTTTGAAATATCCACTGTTTTGCCAACATAGTGTGATGGTAAGTCAGCTCAGACTCTGAATGAGCCTTGTAACCTATGGATCCTGGAGGAAGGCCTGTTGGAGATGCTGCTGACAAAGCTGATCCCTGCCTACCAGAAAGGTGATCTCTTTTATGTGGGAAGCTTCCTGCACAATTTCAAATAGTGGAGGACAATGTAGTAGTTGCTGGAAATTCTCTTGAAAAAGTGAGTGTTCCCCCTCCAAACCCAGGTTTGCTCACCCCTCCTGGCCAAGTCTTGTAATACTTGGCTCCTCTCTGAGCCTGTTTGGTTCACTGTGGTGTTCACAGGGGAGCTAAGCATGATACAAGTGCACAAACTACTTTATTATGACTGGGACAGCATGCCATTTCATTTCCCTCACAAGCTACTGGAGTCTCAACAGTGTGCTTACTGAGAAGTTGGATTTCAGGCATGAGTAAGTGGCTCCCAACTGCAGCCCTCACCTAGGTGACATCCTAGGAAATCCCATTTCCCAGTAAGAAATGAGGTGTCAGTACTAATGGCAGAGGCCTATGAAATACTGGAATCAGAGGAAAAGCTGGGGGCTGAATCACTTTTGAGCCATCAGGGAGGGATTGTGATAGCTTTGCCTGTTAGAACCTGAAATCATTTACATTTTGGTGTGTGGTCCAGTGCTGCCACTTGAACCTGAACCCAGGTCTGAATGCCATCCCTTTGGTGTTCAAAAATTAGCACTGTACCATTTGAGTCATAGGTCAAGTTCCGGCTTTTTGCTGCCTAATTGAAGACAAGTGCCTTTAGACTTTTACTGACTAGACTGGCTTTCCACTGTGATCTTCAGAGCTCAGCCTGCTGGGTGGCTAAGATTAGAGGAATGAGCATTTAGTTCTTTATTTAGAGCATTCACTTATTGATTTATTTAGAGCATTTACTTAGTTAATTTAAGGTGCGTTTACTTTGGACAGATGCATAGAGGCCTCTCTCAGAAGCTTCTGGATGTGGGGTGTAAAAGTCATGCTGTTCTCGAGTGTCTCTTACCCCCCTCCCAGCACATAAGTGCACATCTCTGCAGGACAGCCACAGCATTAGAGTCCTGCAAGAAAGGGGCTTTGGTAGAAGGCTCAGGATGGAGAGAGAAGGCTCTCACTTTCCTTGTACCGAATGTGCCCACAGCATCATGTGTTCCATCTATACGATGTGAATGGACTTCTACCCCAGTGATTTCTACGAGTTCAAGAACTGCCACACTCTGACACAACTCAAGCTCTATATTAGGCTCCACTTGCCGGCTTTGGACCTGCTCTTCTGAACACATACTTTTTGACCAGCTGGAGGAATGTGCGACCAGTAAGACCAAGAAAAAGTAGAAGTCCTGGTGTGGGTGCCTCAGAGTCTGTGAGTAGGAAGCCCATGTGGTTTAGATATTGGTTGGCCCTTACTTCTAAAGAGATTGGCAAAATGCCCTTTATGGGTGGTGTCAGCCAGGTAATGTCTGTCCTCTGAAAGGACTCGGGAATAAGCACTCATTCGAAAGACCTTACACCTCCTCAGTGTTCAGTCCAAACTCCAGTTCTACAGGTTCCTCCATTAGATCCTCATGGAAGTTGAGTGACACTTCAACTTGCAGAGTCCACTCTGTCCACTCTG
Organism: Megascapheus bottae; assembly: GCF_031878675.1. Taxonomy (NCBI): domain Eukaryota; kingdom Metazoa; phylum Chordata; class Mammalia; order Rodentia; family Geomyidae; genus Megascapheus; species Megascapheus bottae. The sequence goes on along the minus strand of NW_028327433.1, from coordinate 38,469 downwards.
TACCTATTTCCATTCTTAGGTTTGGGGCATCGTGGAAGAGCTTATCCTGAACTCCGGATGAAAAACCCACCAATGGAGCTGGTGACTGATGGAGACTGAGAATCATCACTGCACTCCAGAAAGCATGGGCCTTCTGTAGAAATTACCAAACAGGTTTAGTGTCCTGTGGATATACCTTTTGTCTGAACCGCATGTGTGACACAGTTGAACCTGCAGATACTATGGAGGAAGAAAAAGAGCAGCCAGATTTCCTTCCGTTTCCTTTCACACTCCACCCAGAGTCAGTCCATCTGAGTCAGAGTAACACTCCACTTATTGTGCAAGCTGAAGGGGCACACGCTGGGCTCATGAAAAATGTCCCCATGGGAAGCAGCAAGTGTACTCTCAATACTGGATTCATTGGAGGAAAATGAATCCATCCTCACAGAATATCCAGACCCATCCATCTCACTAAAAGAGACTCAATCTCCATTCGACAAACCAGAATCCATCCCCCTCTTAACTCAGGAAGGACATTCTGTTTCTCATGAGGAAGGAGACCCTTCTGAGGACTCTGAAGTAGAATTACTGTCTGAAGGCAACTTGGAGGCCAGTCTGGATTTAAAGCTTCCCTGTCCCCTTCCTAAAAAGACATCTCTTTATCTTGCTCTCATGATTCTTGTCAAGTATTCATTGTATTTACTTTGCTAACTATTAAACTCTCATTGTTAATATTATGGTGTGCAGTTCTTCAGTCCTTATTATACTGTGTTTTATTTTCCACTTAGAATGTGAGACCTCAGACACATAGGTCCTGGGTGGACCAAAAACCAGACATGTCTGGTCCCATAGAAGACAACCTTACTGGATGTACAGGGCACTATGAAATGCATGAAATCACCAGGAATCCAGGCCAGGCCTCCATGGAAAGACAAGTCAGCTACCAAAGCTAAAAGACAGAGGAGATGCCTGGAAATGTGTTTTGTCAATCTTCAGAAGTGCCAGAGTAACTGTAATATTATGGGGGACTCTGTTCTGTGAGTTCAAGTCTGTTTATATATCCATTGTGCTTTGTACAAATATTTAAGAAAATTAAAATTCCACAATAGCATCAAAATTCTACTTTGGCATTGAATGTGGCCTAGTTGTAGAGTGCTCACCTAGTATACAAGAAGACCTTGATTCAATTCCTCGGCACTGCATACACAGAAAAAGCAGATGGGGCACTGTGGCTCAGGTGTCAGAGTGCCACCCTTGAACAAATGTGGCCAAGGACAGTTCCTGGTCCCTCAGTTCAAGCCCCAGGACTAGCCAAACAAGAAATCATACCATTTTCCACACATTTGGAAATAAATCTGTTTTATCTAACCCTACTTCTTTCTTGCCAGTCCAGGGTGTGTGCCACCAAGCCAAACTACTGGCCCCCAACCTTACTATTTTGAATCATTTAATTTTTTTACATAATCATATTTCATGCTGTCTGTATTAATACCATAAACAGTATGCTTACTGTAATAATGTTAAAGGTAAAACATAAGAAATTAATAACTAAAATTCCTTTTTTATTAGTTTTATAGCATTAGTACAATTTTATGAGAAAAATTACCGAGAATGTTTATTTTAGAGTTCAAGTAATCCATTTTGATAAATATATCAACCTACATCATTTATTTGAACACATTTTAAACTATTTTTTTCAGGAATGAAAATACATATATATTTGTTGTAAATGAAATTTATGACTTGGGGGGAAGGAAAAGAGAAAATGGGGGAGGGGGTAACAGTGTTTACAAGAAATGTACTCATTACATATGTAACAGCAATCTCTTTGTATATCACCTTGACAACAAATTTTTTGAAAAGTACAATAAGTTTAAATGTCTACTTTGGGTAGAATTTTTTTTTGCCAGTACTGGGCTTAGACTCAGGACCTGAGCACGATCCTTGTTTTTGTTTTTGTTTATTCTTAAGGCGCAAGTTCTCTTACATGTGTCACAGCACCACTTTTATCTTTTTTTATCTATGTTGTGCTGAGGAATTGAACTTGGGTCTTCATTCATGCTCGGCAAGAACTCTTCCACTAGGCTTAACTTATGGCCCCAGTGGGAAGGAAGTTTTCCATAAAATATGTAGGAAATTTGTACACTAAGGAAAAAGCCATCAAAAATAGAAGAAAAATTATATACTTAGATAACGACATGCCAGTATTATGGCAGATCTCTGTAATTCTAGCTTCAAGAGTGGCCTATTTGGACCGGGAGTTGGCTGGCTGAAGTAAAGTGCTATCCTTGAGCAAGCCCTAGGACAGTGCTCTGGCCATGAGTTGAAGCCATAGGACATGCAAAAAATAATAATTTAATGCCAGTGAATGGTGGCTCACCCTGGTAATCCTAGCTACCCTGGAGAATCGAGGTTTAAAGACGGCCCAGGCATAAAAATCTGTGAGAATCTTATTTCCAAATAATCCAGAAAATTCAAAATGACAATGTGCCTCAAGTGGTAGAGCTCTTGCCTTGAGCTGAAGAGCTTAAGGTAAACATCCAGGCCCAGACTTCAAGCCCCATGAGTGAAAAAAAGAAAACGAAAAAGAAAGCCCTTATCTAAGGCTGGAGTGCACACTAGTAGTAGTTTGCTTGCCTAGTATGCACAAAGCCCTGTGTTCAATTACTCTGTACCACTTACACCAAAAAAAAAGCTGGAAATGATCTCAGAAGGTTGGTTTCTGAGGATCACAGTTCAAAGCCAGGCCAGACACTAAAGTCCATGAAACTGTTACTTCCACTTAAGCACCAGAAAACCAGAAGTGACAGTGTGGCTCAAAGTGTTTAAGGTTGCAGCCTTGAGCTGAAGAGCCCAGGGACACTGCCCAGGTGCACAACTAAAGTCTTACAACCAAAAGAGAGAGAGAGACAGAGAGACAGAGAGAGATAGAGACAGACAGGCAGACAGACAGAGACAGAGACAGCGAGACAGAGACAGAGACATCAAACAGTCAGGCACTGCTGGCTGAAGCGTGTAATTCTAGCTACTATGGAGGCTGAGATTGGAGGATCTTGGTTCAAAGCCCAAAGCCAGCCTGGACACATGTTTGTGAGACTTACATCACCAATTAACTACCAGAAACCAAAAATGGTGCTGTAGAGGAAGAGTGCTAGCCTTGAGCTGAAGAGCTCAGGGACAGTGTCCAGGCCAAAAGTCCAAGCACCATGACGAATCAATAATAAAAAAAGAAGATAGCTAATAGTAATGATGAATAATTTTGGGCTGGGAGTTTGGCCTAGTGGTAGAGTGCTTGCCTAGCATGCACGAAGACCTGGGTTCAATTCCTCAATACCACATACATAGAAAAATGCTGGAAGTGGTGCTGAGGCTGAAGTGGTAGAGCCCTAGCCTTGAGAAAATATAAGGACAGTGCTCAGTCCCTGAGTTCAAGCCCAGGACTGGCCAAATCAAAAGTAGTAGAGCACTGGCATTGAACTGAAGATCTGAGGAACAGCCCAGGCACAGAGTTCAAGCACCGCAAACAACAACAACAAAATCTATGAAATGGCAGTGGTGGTTTTAAGCTAAGCAAAAATAGAGGAGAAACTGGTAAAATACATATTTGTGTGTAAACAAAATAGCCAGACTTATGCATTAGAGCAGGATAACAACTGGAAAAAAATTTTGTTTTCCATCTCACTAGGTCCTGCCTCTTAATTTATTCAAGTAAGTAAAATGCTGGGTTTTATAATCTTTGCTCTGAATATTAGAAAATCATAATATCTCTCATTAACCAACAAAGACCAGGAACTGGGGCTTCGTTCAAATGGCAGAGTATCAGGCAAGAGAAGAAAAAATTGAAGTAAGAACTTGAAGTTCTTGATCCAGAACCTGCATAGTAACAGAGCAGCAGCCTGGTGATGGTACCTCACACCTATAATCTTAGCTACTCAGGAGGCTAAGATCTGAGAATCAAAGTTTAAAGCCAGCCAAAGTACCCAGTTAACTGCCAGAAAAACCAGAAGTGGCACTGTGGCTCACAGATTAAAGCACTAGCCTTGAGCTGAATAGCTCAGGGACAGTGCCCAGGCCCAGAGTTCAAGCCCCACAATTGACAAAAATCAAACAAGCAAACAAAACTCACAAAGAAGCCTGCAGACCACAGTGGTTCTGCTGAGTCTCTTCTCTATGGGGATCAGGAAACATTTCCCTTTTTCTGTCTCTTCCCATCTCAACATTTATACTAAAATAAGACTGTGTTGAAAGTTTCAATTTATAAAAATGTTTTTCATGAAGCACCCTGAAATATTCATCGCTTATATCTCAATTGAAGATAGTTGATTTGGGGCTGCATTGGTAGAGTGCTAGCCTTGAGCAGAAAAGGTCAGGGATAGAGCTGAAGCACTCAGTTGAAGACCCAGTGCCAACACACAAAAGAAATTATGCACTTTATACATATTTTCTAATTTCTTAATGAATTTTTCAGTCTGTATAAATATAGGGTACATTCCTTGTTACTTAAGTAAGATTGCTCTTTTTTTTCTTTTTGCCAGTCCTAGGTCTTGGACTCAGGGCCTAGACATTTTCATTGGACTCGCTTGCCCATGGTGAGTGCTCTGCCTCTTGAGACACAGCGCCACTTCTAGCTTTTTTCTGCGTATGCGGTACCGGTGAATAGAACCTAGGTCTTCATGCATTCTAGGTGAACACTCTACCATTAGGCTACATTCCCAGGCAGTGAGATTCCTCTTACAGTCATTGTATGTTCACAGAGTTTGATCTCACACACTGTAGGGCCCTGGTTGGCTTTACCTGTGATCCTAAGCCCTGAGCCTCTTAAGCAGCTGAAATTAAGTTGTGAGCCAGCATGATGGCTTCCGTTCTTTTTTCTACAAAAATATATGTAGTTATCTTAAATATATCTATAGCTGAAAAAAATGAATCTCTCCCAAACAAATCTTCAAAGAAACAACCATCCTATTAAAACGTATGATAAAGACTTAAAAGAGCATTCTCTGAAGAAAAAATTAAAATGGGCTTTAGACACATGAAGAAATGCTCCATATCTCTAGCAATAAGGGAAATGAAAATCAAAACAACTTTGAGATTCCACCTGACTCCAGTCAGAATGGCCATTATCAAAAAATCTAATAAGAGATACTGGTGGGGAAGTGACCAGGGGGGATCACACGTACACTGTTGGTGTGAGTGTAAACTCGTTCAACCACTAGGGAAAACAGTGTGGTGGTTCCTCAAAAGACTGAACATAGAGCTCCCCTATGATCCAGCAAATCCACTACTTGGCATCTACCCAATTGTCCAGAAAAAAGGGCATACTAAAGCCACTAGCACAATGATGCTCATTGCAGCACTATTTACCATAGCAAAGATATGAAACCAACCCAGATGCCACTCAGTAGATGACTGAATCAAGAAGATGTGGTACTTATACACAATAGAATGCTATGCTGCCATCAGAAGGAATGACATCGCCCCATTTGTAAGGAAATGGAAAGACTTGGAAAAATTCATATTAAGTGAACTAAGCCAGACCCAAAGAAACATAAGCCCAATGGTTTCCCTCATTTGTAATAATTAGTTCACATCTAGGACTCTCCTAGCAGAGGATTACAATAACTCAAAAACCTAGGTATATAAGGTCATATAGGATGAGACTAAATGAAAGGATCTCTAGGATATGGGAACAAGAGCTATATCTTGTGTCATCGTTGCTCTTAATCTCGTGTGATTTTTGTCCTTAATCTACTATGTTATTTCTCATCTCTTATTTTGCCCTTTGGTTAATGTCAGATTGTTACTGTATCTGACTTTTTCCCTGGCATATTGTATATATGTTTATTTTTTATGTCAAATAGGAAAGGGAAGGGGGGAAACAAGATGATTGGGAAGGGGAGGGGAGAGGGAACTGGGGACAAAAACATGTGGAGTGGAATAAATGTGTGAGAAGTAATGCAGTCCACTACCTGTAAATGTAATCGTAACCCCTCTATACATTACATTGAAAATAAAAAAGAGACTATAAAAATATCTGTAGAAAATGAGGCTGGATGATGGAAACAACCAGATGCCCTACTACAAAAAATGTGATACACACACACACACACACACACACACGCACACACACACACACACACACACACACACACACACACAATGGAATGATACATAGCCAACCGACAAGATAAAATAATGGCATTCTTGGGGAATTGGATGAAAAGGAAAAAAATCATATTAAGTGAAGTAAGCTAAACTCAAAGGAACATAGGCCCAAGAGTCTCCCTCATTTGTCAAATTCAGTAGAAACCTTCGGCTCTGCTACCAGAGATTTACAATAGAACAAAATCTAGAGACATCGTGACAAATAGTATGACACTAAATGTAAGGACCTCCAAGATAAAGAAACAAAACTCATATAATGAGTGATTGTTGTCCTTAATGAACTATGTGATCTCTTATCTCTTTTGCTATCCCTTGGTTATATCATATTGTTAGAGTATTTCACCTTGTTTTCTGATATATTTCATATGTGCCTAATTGGTTATTTGAAATTGGATAGGGAAGGGGGGAAATGAACATGAGTGGGGTAGGGGAAGGGAAATGGGGACCATATCATTACATGGACTATCAAAGTTTGAGAAGTAATGCACCTTCTATCTGGTGAATATAATGTAACCCTTCTATAAATTACAATAAAAATAAATACATAAAAAGAAGATCTGCACAGAAAAAAATAATAATGGCATTTTTGGGGTAGTGGATGAAATTAGAGTGAATCCTGTTGAGTGAGATAAGTCAAGACCAAGGAACAAAAGGTACATGGTATCCTTAATATATGGATATTAGTTTCAAACAGTAGTAGAGCGATGATTGAATAGTTGATATCCAAAGTTCTGGACATAATTTTGGAGATATAAACATAACTACATAGACATAAAAATCTAGGATAGACTATACACTCTATAGACATGTGTTTTATTATAGATTAATCTGTATCTATGACATACAAAGACTCAGCTTAATTTTTACTATATTCTAAAACCTATGTGCCAGTGATTGTATAGCGATTCCCTTCTTGTATACTTGTTGGATAAACATGACATTTGAAATATGATGTAAAATTCAATGTTAATAAATTTTTTAAAAAAAGAGGCTAGAGGCAAATACCACTAATGTACTTGCTCTAAGTGGTACAGAAATTTTCTTAATGAATCAAGGGGTTTTATTACATCTTTATGCAATTATTTTAGTTCTGAGTGTTCTACACTCAATGATACTTCTGGTAAGATGATATACCTGACTGTGTAGATGGTATGAAGACATACTGGCCTAAACGTAGAATAAAGCATTGGTAAGTGGCTGTTAGCTGTCCAGATTCTACTGGAATATGTGGAATGAATTTATTAAGCACAATGCAGGCTCTTAGTCAGATCAGCAACAAGATTATGTGGTTCCATGAGACGAATGAGGAAAGATCAGAAAAATCTACTAAGATATCCAGATATACTTTTGAAACTAAGGTATCTGGACTCCTTTTTTTTCTTTCTTGGTGGGGAGATTGAACTTTGGACCTGGGCAAGGTCTCTTAGTTCTTTTTCCTCAAGGCTAATGCTGTACCAGTTTTAGCCACAACTCCACTTAGTTTTTGGGTGGATAAGTGGAGAGAAGAATCTTACAGTTTTTTTTTGTTTTCGTTTTTTTGCTTGCAAAGGCTTTGAATCACCTTCTCCCTGGCTAGTAGAATGACAATTATGACACTCCAGCGCCTGGGTAGTGATTTTTTGAAAATTGGACTTTCTTCCAAATCACGTAACATGTTCCTAGCAAAGTTCTGAAGCCTGACTTAAATGTGACAGATTTTTGTCACTTGGAGACACTCTGTCCTGAACATTAGAAATCTACCAGCTGAGTCACAGTGGCACTTCCAGTTTTTGTTTATGTGGTGCTGAGGAATGGAATCCAGGGTTTCATACATGCTAGGAAAGCTACATTTTCAGCCCAAGGTTTTATGTTTTGTTTTTTCAGTGTTGTTGCTTCTAAGGTACTGTATGATGTTCTTTCATTTTCTTTGCTTTTTACCTCTTTTCTTCTTTTTCCCTTTAGTTTTATTCTCTGTAGTCACTGTGTTGAATTCGGGTACCCTGTGTCTTGTACATAGGTTTATGTGATTTGGGGAATGGAGAGGGTATAATAAAATGGTAAAAAAAAAAAAGGAAAAAGGGTGAACCAATTGAACAGTGATACTTGGAAGACACTAAACGGAAATGAACTGAACAATCTGGGTGGAGAGGGGGCTGAGGGTAGGAAAACAGAGAAAAATGAGGGAGGGGATAACAATTTTCTTAAGAAATGTATTCATTACTTATGTAACCGTATGCCAACTATATATTGACTTAACAAAAAAATTAACTTAAAAAAATAATTTAGCCGGGTATGGTGGCTCACACTTGCAAATGTAGCTACTCAAGAGGCTGGGATCCAAGGATAGCAGTTCAAAGTCAGCCTGGGCACTGAAGTCCATGTGACTCTTATCTCCAATTAACCACCAGAAACCCAGAAGTGGCCCTATGGCTCAAGGGATAGGGCAGTATTCTTGAGCTGAAAAGCTCAGTGACAAGACCTATGTGCAGAATTGCAGTCCCATGACTTGAATGATGAATGATACTAGCCAGGCTCTGTGTGCTCACACTTGGAATCCTATCTACACAGAATCAGGTTTGAATCCAGCCCAAACAAATTGCATGATATTCTGATTTACAGATCATTACCAAAAATCTGGAAGTGGAGCTGTGGATCAAGTGGTAGAACTCTAGCCTGAAGCAAAAAAAACATTTAAGGACAGTTCCCAGGCCCTGGGTTCAAGTCCCAGGACCTGCATAAAACAAACAAAATGTGACGCTGAGTCCTCCGTCATTTGGTGTTATAGTTCAATATTCTTGATATGCGTCTTAGAAATTAAGTCCCTAGCAAATACTCTCCCCTGAAATTCTGCTTCATAGCTGATTCATAGAATTTCAGCATCATTACTATCACCTTCCAGTTAGCATAGCAGTCGACTACTGAAAATTTGAAGAAAACTTTTGAGTAATCCTAATAAATCTGTGTATCATCTGCACACACATCACATCAGAAGCAGCTATGTTCTACTATTATCTAAATGTATTTAATCCCTTCTTGAGTTAATGAGCCTTAAAAAGTAAAACATATGAAATAGTTATGAAATTAACAGTCACCATTCTTCTACCTAATATTGTAATATAAGTTTATAAATGCAAGGACTATTCTGAAGTGTGCAGAAGATAGCTTCTAATTATAATATTCTCATGAAGTATAGTTTTAAAGAAACCTGTTCCTTGCTTTGGGAAAGCAAAGGCAAGGAAAAATGATATAGGTAAGTTCCCTATTTATCAGAAGTAAAATACTATTGGGTTTAGATCAACTTCATTCATTTCTTGCTGATGAAACAAATATTTGCAATTCCTGAGGCCAATCACTTCATTGTGATGCACAATCAGCCAGCTTAGATCAATCTTCCAAAAAAGGAAAGGAACAAATGAGAAGCAATTAAGGTTTCCAGAATGAACCAGGTGGTGGTGGCAGCTCACACTTGTAATTCTATCTACTCAAGGCCTGAAATCCAAGGATCTGGATTAAGTTTTTCTGGGATGAAAATATTCCTGTCTGAAACATCATCTCTGTTATCACAGCCCAGCTGATACACTCTGCCCAACAGGTTCCAAACACCAAAGACCATCTCCTATCTGAAATACTAGCAAACATACTCACACATAATTTCCTCTTTGGGAGATAGTTGAAACATGTACCAGAAACATTTCCCTGGCTTCAGAGTGGAAGTGGAAATATATATTCACTAGAAGCCCATCTAGTAAATTACAGTCAATCATCTTTCCTCACATCTTGTTAGTTAAATTGAACAATGAGTGTTTGGATCAGAAGCGATGTGTATGAGCATACAGGCTGTAAAAGTACTGTAATCCTAGCTACTCAAGATAAGCTGAGAGCTGAGGATTCCAGTTCCAAATCAGCCATGCAATAAATTCCATGAGATTTTTACCTCTAATTAACCAGCACAAAACAGAGCGTTGAATTGTGCTTAAAAGGCCACAGGCCTAAGATTTGCATAAAAGTGCTAAGGGGTAGCATTCAGGATGCCCACTCTCTCCACTCCTTTTTAACATAGTACAAGAATTCCTAGCCAGTGCAATAAGGCAAGAAGCAAGCATAAAGGGGATCCAAGTAGGGAAAGAGGAAATAAAACTATCCCTCTTTGCAGATGACATGATTCTGTATTTAAAGAATCCTATAAACTCTACTCCCAAGCTCCTTGAGCTGATTCAAAGCTTTGGAAGGGCAGCAGGCCATAAAATCAACCCTCACAAATCAACTGCCTTCCTTTATGCCAACAGTGAGAGGAACGAGGCAATACTCAGGAAAGAAACTCCTTTCACAGTAGCCTCAAAGAAAATAAAGTACCTAGGAATTAGCTTAACTAAGAATGTAAAGGACCGTTTAGATGAAAACTTTAAAACCCTAAAAAAGGAAATTAAAGCAGAACTAAGGAAATGGAAAACCCTCCCATACTCCTGGATTGGAAGAATCAACATTGTGAAAATGACAATCTTGCCAAGGGCTATCTACAAATTCAATGCAATACCCATCAACATCCCAATGTCATTCTTTAAAGAAATAGAAGAGGCAATTCAAAATTTTATATGGAATAATAAAACACCCCATATAGCAAAAACACTTCTTAGTAGAAAAAACAGCGCTGGAGGAAATGCAATTCCAAACTTTAGACTCTATTACAAAGCTATAATTCTCAAAACAGCTTGGTACTGGCACGAGAACAGGCCTGAAGTCCAATGGAATAGAACTGCTGACCCAGATATTAAACCACAGACCTATGGCCACCTAATCTTTGAAAATGGAGCCAAAAAAATAGAATGGAAGAAAGATAGCCTCTTCAAAAACTTGTGCTGCCAGAACTGGTTAAGTCCCAGTAGAAAATTAAAGTTGGATCCTTCTTTGTCACCTTGCACTAGAATTAACTCCAAATGGATCAAAGACCTGGAGGTAAAACTGACACACTGAAAAGTTTACAGGAAGGAATAGGAGATACACTAGGCCTCCTTGCCACAGGTCGAAACTTGCTTAATAATGACCAAGAATCACAACAAATAAGAGAAAGGCTGGATACGTGGGACTGCATTAAACTGCAGAGCTTTTGTATGGCAACGGATATAGCTAGTAAACTAATCAGGAAGCCTACAGAGTGGGAGAAGATCTTCACCAACCAAACAACGGACAAAGGCCTCTATCTAAAATATATCAACAACTCAAAAAATTGAATCACTCCAAAACTAACCTCCAAAGTAACACCCATCCCATTGAAAAATGGGCCAAAGACTTAAAGAGAGTCTTCTCTGAAGAAGAAACAAAAATGGCCTATAGACACATGAAGAAATGCTCCACATCTCTGGTCATAAAAGAAATGCAAATCAAAACAACTCTAAGATTCCACCTCACTCCAGTTAGAATGGCCAGGATCAGGAAAACGAATGACAACAGATGCTGGAGTGGATGTGGCCAGGAGGGATCACTACTACACTGTTGGTGGGAGTGCAAACTTGTTCAACCACTATGGAAAGCAGTGTGGCAGTGCCTCAAAAGGCTAAACATAGAACTCCCCTATGACCCAGCAATTCCACTACTTGGCATTTACCCAACAATCCAGAAACCAGGGCATACTAAACCCACTAGCACAACAATGTTCATTGCAGCACTATTCACCATAGCAAAGATATGGAACCAACCCAGATGTCCCTCAGTTGATGAGTGGATCAACAAGTTGTGGTATTTGTACACAATGGAATTCTATGCTGCTGTCAGAAAGAATGACAGCGCCCCATTTGTTAGGAAATGGAAAGTCTTAGAGCAAATATTAAGTGAACTAAGCCAGACTCAAAGGAACTTAGGCTCAGTGGTTTCCCTCATTCGTCATAATCAGTAGAAACCTTGGGCTCTACTAGCAGAGATTTGCAATAGAGCAAAAGGCAATATATAAGGCCATATAATTTGAAGTAAAGTGAAAGGACCTCCAGGATATTGAAACAAAAGCCACATAATGAATGATTGTTGTCCTTAATGGACTATGTTGTCTCTCATCTCCTTTGCTGTCCCTTGGTAATCCCATATTGGTATAGTATCTCACTTTGTTATCTGATATATTGAATTTATTTGTATTTGGTTATTTGAAATTTGATAGGGAAGGGGGGAAACCAAGACGGGGAGGGGTTGGAGGGAAATGAGTACCAAGGCATGTGAAAGGGTACCAATGTAAACAGATAATGGAACAGTCACTGGCACACCTAGAGGAGAGTCTTCCAAGTGCTGCACAAATGCAATTGATAAACATCATTAATGGAAAATGTGAAAATATAAAGAAAGAGATAATGGAGGAAGCCATAGCTGAACAAGAGGAAAGCATAAACAAGGTGATAATGAAGAAGAAGAAGCCGTAAAGGAGGCCATAACAAAGGTTTTTCAAAGAAAGATGGATGAATTCATAGAATCCACAAGTAAAAACGTGACCAAACTCCAGCAAATGTCCAAAGAAAATAAAGCTACTGAGCTAACCACTCAAAAGGAAATCAAGGAGATAAAGAAATCCATACATGATCTAAAACAAGAGATGCAAGGCATCAAAAGTGAGCAATTAGAAGCAAGGGAGATGAAAAATAAACTAGATAGCTTTGATAGCAGGTTAGACAATGCAGAGGAGAGAATTTCCGGGGCTGAAGATAATTTAGGTATTATAGAGAAAGAACAGAAAATGAGTCAATCCAAATCTAGGAAATATGAGAGAGCGCTTCAGGAGGTCCAAGATACAATTAGGAAGCCTATTTTAAGGCTAGTTGGTATTGAGGAGGGCGTGGAGAAAGAGGTCAATGGTATTGGAAATATACTTCAGGGAATCATCCCAGAGAATTTCCCAAATATCCAGAAGGGCAGGCCCATCCAGATACGAGAAGCTTTTAGAACCCCAAACAGACCTGACCAGAAAAGAACATCCCACCGCCACATTGTGATCCGAACTGGATCAATAGAAACGAAAGAAAAGATCCTAAAGGCAGCCAGGGAAAAGGGATCAGTAACCTATAAAGGCAAACCAATCAGAAAAACCCCAGATTTCTCAGCAGAGACCATGCAAGCACGAAGTGACTGGAAGCATATATGTCATGCCCTTAAATCAAATAACTGCCAACCAAGAATACTGTAGCCAGCTAAGCTCTCATTCATAACTGAGGGAACAATAAAAACATTCCATTCCAGTGAAAAGCTGCAACAATATGTCGAAACAAAACCAACACTACAGAGAATTCTAAAAGATGCTCTATACATAGAAAACCAAAATAAATGCAATATAGGGAAAGAAATGGCACCTAAACAGCACACCACCTAAGGACCACAAGAACTGTCAAGACACAGGCCCTACTAACAGCTTTTAAAAATGGTAGGAACTAATAAATATCTCTCAATCCTAACTCTCAATATCAATGGACTTAACTCTCCAATTAAACGGCATAGGCTGTCTAGGTGGATCAAAAAGCAAGAGCCATCGTTCTGCTGTCTTCAAGAGACACATCTTACCCAAAAACAATCATCTTTTGAAAGTGAGAGGTTGGAATAAACTCTATCAAGCTAACTGCCCCCATAAACAGGCTGGAGTTGCCATCCTCATATCAGATACAATAGACTTCAAACTAAAATTAGTAAGAAAAAACAAAGAAGGTTACTACATACGACTAAAGGGATCTTTCCTCCAGGAAGACATAACGATCCTAAATATTTACACACCCAATCCCGGAGCTCCAAACTTCATCAAGCAAACTTTACTTACACTGAAACCATACATAGATCGAAAAACAGTGATTGTTGGTGAGTTTAACACACCACTGTCACCTATGGACAGATCAACAAGGCAAAAACTCACCAGAGAAACCTTAGAACTGAACAACTATATAGACCAACTAGATCTAACAGACATCTGCAGAATATTCCACCCAGTAACAACACCATATACGTTTTTCTCAGCAGCACATGGAACATTTTCCAAAATAGACCACATCTTAGGCCATAAAACAAACCTGGACAGATTCAGAAACACTGAAATTATTCCATGCACACTCTCAGACCATAAAGGCATCAAATTGGAACTGAACACACATCTCCACCAACGAAAACCCTGTAACTCATGGAGACTGAAAGACACATTGTTGAATCAAAAACAATGGGTAATCGAAGAGATCAGAACAGATATCCAACTGTTTATGAAATTTAACAATAAGGAGCACACAAATATCAACTCCTTAGGGACACAACAAAGGCAGTACTCAGAGGAAAATCTATAGTGCTGAGTGCCTACAACAGCAAGTTGGAAAAATGGCAAACCAACTAGTTAATGTCTCACTTTAACCTCCTGGATAAAGAGCAACAAACTAACCCTAAACCCATTCTGAGAAAGCAAATTATTAAAATCAAAGCAGAATTAAATGATTTCGAATAAAAAATACCTATAGAAAGAATCAACAAAACAAGGATCTGGTTCTTTGAAAGAATTAACAAAATTGACAAGCCCTTAGCAAATCTTACCAAAAAAAGAAGAAAGCATATGGAAATATACAAAATCGCAGATGAAAATGGTAATATCACGACAGAAATTACCAAGATCCAGAATATCATGAGGGAATACTTCTCAAACCTTTACGCCAACAAATTTGAGAATCTAGAAGAAATGGATGAATTCCTAGACAATATTAACATACCCACACTGAACCAAGAAGAGCTAACCCAACTCAACATGCCTATTTCAAGCTCTGAAATAGAAATGGAAATTAGACACCTTCCACTTAAAAAGAGCCCAGGGCCAGATGGATTCACAGCTGAATTCTATAAGGTCTGCATAGCAGAGCTCACACCAATACTCCTCAAGCTCTTCAATGAAATTGAAAATGAAGGTTCTTTACCAAACTCATTCTGTGAAGCCAGTATATCCCTCATCCCCAAACCAGACAGAGATTCATCAAAGAAAGAGAACTATAGACCCATTTCTTTGATGAACATCGATGCAAAACTTCTCAACAAAATACTGGCCAACCGTCTACAACAACTCATCAAAAAAATTATACACTATGATCAAACTGGATTCATCACAGGGAGGCAAAGCTGGTTCAACATACACAAATCAATTAATATAATTCAACACATCAACAGGAGCAAGGACAAAAATCACATGATTGTCTCAATAGATGCGGAAAAGGCATTTGACAAGATCCAAAACCCCTTTATGTTAAAAGATGTGGAGAAACTAGGAATCCATGGAACATTTCTCAATGTAATAAAGGCTGTGTATGAGAAACCCACTGCTAGTATTATACTTAATGGTGAAAATCTAAAGCCATTCCCTCTAAAATCAGGAACGAGACAAGGATGCCCACTCTCTCCACTCCTTTCTAACATAGTACTAGAATTCCTAGGCAGTGCAATAAGGCAAGAAGCAAGCATAAGGGTGATCCAAGTAGGGAAAGAGGAAATAAAACTATCCCTCCTTGCGTATAACATGATTCTGTATTTAAAGAATCCTACAGACTCTACTCCCAAGCTCCTAAAGCTGATTCAAAGCTTTGGAAGGGTAGCAGGCCATAAAATCAACCATCACAAATCAACTGCCTTCCTTTACGCCAACAGTGAGAGGAACGAGGCAATAATCAGGAAAGAAACTCCTTTCACAATAGCCTCAAAGAAAATAAAGTACCTAGGAATTAGCTTAACTAAGAATGTAAAGGACCGTTTAGATGAAAACTTTAAAACCTTAAAAAAGGAAATTAAAGCAGAAGTAAGGAAATGGAAAAACCTCCCATGCTCCTGGATTGGAGGAATCAACATTGTGAAAATGACAATCTTGCCAAGGGCTATCTACAAATTCAATGCAATACCCATCAACATCCCAATGTCATTCTTTAAAGAAATAGAAGAGGTAATTCAAAATTTCATATGGAATAATAAAAGACCCCGTATAGCAAAAACACTTCTTAGCGGAAAGAACAGAGCTGGAGGAATTTCAATTCCAAACTTTAGACTGTATTACAAAGCTATAATTCTCAAAACAGCTTGGTACTGGCACAAGAACAGGCCTGAAGTCCAATGGAATAGAACTGCGGACCCAGATATTAAACCACAGACCCATGGCCACCTAATCTTTGACAAGGGAGCCAAAAAATAGAATGGAAGAAAGACAGCCTCTTCAACAAGTTGTGCTGGCAGAACTGGTTAAGCACCAGCAGAAAACTAAAGTTGGATCCTTCTTTGTCACATTGCACTAGAATTAACTCCAAATGGATCAAAGACCTGGAGGTAAAACTGACACACTGAAAAGTTTACAGGAAGGAATAGGAGATACACTAGGCCTCCTTGCCACAGGTCGAAACTTGCTTAATAATGACCAAGAACCACAACAAATCAGAGAAAGGCTGGATAAGTGGGACTGCATTAAACTGCAGAGCTTTTGTATGGCAACGGATATAGCTAGTAAACTAATCAGGAAGCCTACAGAGTGGGAGAAGATCTTCACCAACCAGACAACGGACAAAGGCCTCATATCTAAAATATATCAACAACTCAAAAAATTGAATCACTCCAAAACTAACCTCCAAAGTAACACCCATCCCATTGAAAAATGGGCCAAAGACTTAAAGAGAGTCTTCTCTGAAGAAGAAACAAAAATGGCCTATAGACACATGAAGAAATGCTCCACATCTCTGGTCATAAAAGAAATGCAAATCAAAACAACTCTAAGATTCCATCTCAGTCCAGTTAGAATGGCCAGGATCAGGAAAACGAATCACAACAGATGCTGGAGGGGATGTGGCCAGAAGGGATCATTACTAGACTGTTGGTGGGAGTGCAAACTCATTCAACCACTATGGAAAGCAGTGTGGCAGTGCCTCAAAAGGCTAAACATAGACCTCCCCTATGACCCAGCAATTCCACTACTTGGCATTTACCCAATAATCCAGAAACAAGGGCATACTAAACCCACTAGCACAACAATGTTCATTGCAGCGCTATTCACCATAGCAAAGATATGGAACCAACCCAGATGTCCCTCAGTTGATGAGTGGATCAACAAGTTGTGGTATTTGTACACAATGGAATTCTATGCTGCTGTCAGAAAGAAGGACATCGCCCCATTTGTTAGGATATGGAAAGACTTAGAACAAATCATATTAAGTGAAGTAAGCCAGACTCAAAGGAACTTAGGCTCAGTGGTTTCCCTCATTCGTCATAATCAGTAGAAACCTTGGGCTCTACTAGCAGAGATTTGCAATTGAGCAAAAGGCCATATATAAGGCCATATAATGTGAAGCTAATTGAAAGGACCTCCAGGATATTGAAACAAAAGCCATATAATGAATGATTGTTGTCCTTAATGTACTATGTTGTCTCTCATCTCCTTTGCTGTCCATTGGTTATCCCATATTGGTATAGTATCTTTTTGTTATCTGATAGATTGAATTTATTTGTATTTGGATATTTGAAATTTGATAGGGAAGGGGGGAAAACCAAGAAGGGTGGGGGGGTGTGGGGTTGGAGGGAAATGGGTACCAAGACATGTGAAAGGGTATCAATGTATGTGAATTAATGCACCTTCTACCTGGCAAATATCATGTAACCCTTTTACTAATTACAATAAAAAAATTTAAAAGAAAAGAAAGTTGTAATATGCGGGGAGGATGATGGAGTCAAATACATTTCTTCTTAAAAATATACCTCATCTGGTTGCCCTGGATTTTCCTGGCCTTCTTCTTAGAGAAAGGCCTGTTATACTGGATTTGTGGCTTGGCAAAGATCTAGCATGTACATCTTTGAGTAAGACATCCACAACTTCCATGCCTGAGACTCGAGTTTCCTGACCATTGGCAAGAGCACAGCAACATCTTTCTTCCTCCTGAGCCACAGGCCAAGTGAGCTGGCTTGAGCTGGTTGTTAGTTACAGTGACTTGGTTACCAGGGTTCCATATTCTGTTCCATTGTGAGGGAGGCAGGGTCACCTTTCAGGGCCCAATGACCAAAGATCCTTGCTCATAGAAGACCTCACCAAAGACATACTGGAGGCTGAATCTCTAATCCAATCTCACAATATACATGTGGATGTAGTAAAGAGCACACCTTATTTGTCCAATCCCAATGTCTTCCACTAGGCCCAACTACCAGTCTGGTCTCAGGCTCAAGGAGCCTTTCTTAGGTAAGATCCAAACTTAAGGTTCAATATTGCCCTCATCCTTTACAAAACATTTGCTTCACAGTGCCTTCTCTGCCTGCATTTTGCCCCTTGTCGAATTTTTACTTTGTTTTTGCTAGTCTTAGGACTTGACCTCAGAGTGTGAACATTGTTCTTGGGCTTTCTTTAGGCTTTAGCTGTCCCACCGAGCCACAGCACCACTTGCAGCGTTTTCTATGTATGTGGTAATGAGGAATCAAACCTGAGTCTTTTTGCGTGGTAGCCAAGGACTCTACCACTAGGTCAAACACACAGGGCATCTTGCACATAGTTTTGACGTCAATCTACTAGGATATTATTAGGTTTCTGTATCCTAATCAATTTTTTCCTGATGATTAGCTTTGCTGTCATGTGTAACAAATGAAAGAGGGAAAAACACAGAAGAATTAGTGAAATTTAAAAAAAGCATTACACACATAGATAAGTGTTCATTCTTGGTAGGAGAAAGGAAATTTTGATATGATGATGATGACTTTATAATTACTATGTCAGGGTTGAGAGTTTGGCATAGTGGTAGAGTGCTTGCCTAGCATCCATGAAGATCTGGGTTTGATTGCTCAGTATCACATAGATAGAAAATCTAGCTGTGGCACTGTGGCTCAAGTGGCAGAGGACTAGACTTGAGAAAACCCGAGGACAGTGCTCAGGCCCTGAATTCAAGCCCCAAGACTGGCAGAAAGATAAAAGAAAATAAAAATGCTTTTTACCAGCTAATTCACTCACAGCATTGGCTTCTGAAATCTTCGCTTCTGCATCTTGTGAAATACCCTTTCCCTCAACGTAGACAAGAAAAACAGATCCATCCCATGGTCCAATGTGCGGCCACTGGTTGGGCTAAGACCTAGTCGTGCAGCAACACATAAGTTTTATTCTAATACTTTCCAAACTTTGTACTCAACTATGCTACCTACTTACCAACTTAGGTCAGTTATCCTTATGCTATACCTTTTCTTCATGACTACAATATTCTTACACTCCTATGTTAATCCTCTTGTACCTCCACTGAACTCTCTCATTCTTTTTTTCTATCTCTGGACCTCTGCTCGTCTTTCAACCCTTATACTGCACGGATCTACACTTGATGGCTGTTGACCAATACTGTATATGTAGGTGGTTAATTATTCTCTAGGCTCAGAGGGACTTAAAGACAATAGAGATTGGATTGAGAGGCTTATTGTTTTGGGTATAAATCGCTTATCAGTGGTTGTATTAGACTGGTCTGTAAGTGCACAAAAAGAAAGAGTGATAATACCAATCAAAACTTGTGAACATCTAGTGTCTGCCAGCTACAGAGGTCTAGGTTGGTTATATCGGAAAAACTATAATCGTATTTAGTAGTAATCTTGCTCCCATTTTCAAATGGGCAGAACAAGAAACTCAAGAAAAATGTCAAATCAAGAAACAACATCCCCCACCCAATGTAAACAGACAGTGGAACAGTCACTGGCACACCTAGAGGAGAGTCTTCCAAGTGCTGCACAAATGCAATTGATAAACATCATTAATGGAAAATGTGAAAATATAAAGAAAGAGATAATGGAGGAAGCCATAGCTGAACAAGAGGAAAGCATAAACAAAGTGATAAGTGAAAAATAACAAGCCATAAAGGAGGCCATAACAAAGGTTTTTCAAAGAAAGATGGATGAATTCATAGAATCCACAAGTAAAAACGTGACCAAACTCCAGCAAATGTCCAAAGAAAATAAAGCTACTGAGCTAACCACTCAAAAGGAAATCAAGGAGATAAAGAAATCCATACATGATCTAAAACAAGAGATGCAAGGCATCAAAAGTGAGCAATTAGAAGCAAGGGAGATGAAAAATAAACTAGATAGCTTTGATAGCAGGTTAGACAATGCAGAGGAGAGAATTTCCGGGGCTGAAGATAATTTAGGTATTATAGAGAAAGAACAGAAAATGAGTCAATCCAAATCTAGGAAATATGAGAGAGCGCTTCAGGAGGTCCAAGATACAATTAGGAAGCCTATTTTAAGGCTAGTTGGTATTGAGGAGGGCGTGGAGAAAGAGGTCAATGGTATTGGAAATATACTTCAGGGAATCATCCCAGAGAATTTCCCAAATATCCAGAAGGGCAGGCCCATCCAGATACGAGAAGCTTTTAGAACCCCAAACAGACCTGACCAGAAAAGAACATCCCACCGCCACATTGTGATCCGAACTGGATCAATAGAAACGAAAGAAAAGATCCTAAAGGCAGCCAGGGAAAAGGGATCAGTAACCTATAAAGGCAAACCAATCAGAAAAACCCCAGATTTCTCAGCAGAGACCATGCAAGCACGAAGTGACTGGAAGCATATATGTCATGCCCTTAAATCAAATAACTGCCAACCAAGAATACTGTAGCCAGCTAAGCTCTCATTCATAACTGAGGGAACAATAAAAACATTCCATTCCAGGGAAAAGCTGCAACAATATGTCGAAACAAAACCAACACTACAGAGAATTCTAAAAGATGCTCTATACATAGAAAACCAAAATAAATGCAATATAGGGAAAGAAATGGCACCTAAACAGCACACCACCTAAGGACCACAAGAACTGTCAAGACACAGGCCCTACTAACAGCTTTTAAAAATGATAGGAACTAATAAATATCTCTCAATCCTAACTCTCAATATCAATGGACTTAACTCTCCAATTAAACGGCATAGGCTGTCTAGGTGGATCAAAAAGCAAGAGCCATCGTTCTGCTGTCTTCAAGAGACACATCTTACCCAAAAACAATCATCTTTTGAAAGTGAGAGGTTGGAATAAACTCTATCAAGCTAACTGCCCCCATAAACAGGCTGGAGTTGCCATCCTCATATCAGATACAATAGACTTCAAACTAAAATTAGTAAGAAAAGACAAAGAAGGTTACTACATACGACTAAAGGGATCTTTCCTCCAGGAAGACATAACGATCCTAAATATTTACACACCCAATCCCGGAGCTCCAAACTTCATCAAGCAAACTTTACTTACACTGAAACCATACATAGATCGAAAAACAGTGATTGTTGGTGAGTTTAACACACCACTGTCACCTATGGACAGATCAACAAGGCAAAAACTCACCAGAGAAACCTTAGAACTGAACAACTATATAGACCAACTAGATCTAACAGACATCTGCAGAATATTCCACCCAGTAACAACACCATATACGTTTTTCTCAGCAGCACATGGAACATTTTCCAAAATAGACCACATCTTAGGCCATAAAACAAACCTGGACAGATTCAGAAACACTGAAATTATTCCATGCACACTCTCAGACCATAAAGGCATCAAATTGGAACTGAACACACATCTCCACCAACGAAAACCCTGTAACTCATGGAGACTGAAAGACACATTGTTGAATCAAAAACAATGGGTAATCGAAGAGATCAGAACAGATATCCAACTGTTTATGAAATTTAACAATAAGGAGCACACAAATATCAACTCCTTAGGGACACAACAAAGGCAGTACTCAGAGGAAAATCTATAGTGCTGAGTGCCTACAACAGCAAGTTGGAAAAATGGCAAACCAACTAGTTAATGTCTCACTTTAACCTCCTGGATAAAGAGCAACAAACTAACGCTAAACCCATTCTGAGAAAGCAAATTATTAAAATCAAAGCAGAATTAAATGATTTCGAATAAAAAATAGCTATAGAAAGAATCAACAAAACAAGGATCTGGTTCTTTGAAAGAATTAACAAAATTGACAAGCCCTTAGCAAATCTTACCAAAAAAGGAAGAAAGCATATGGAAATATACAAAATCGCAGATGAAAATGGTAATATCACGACAGAAATTACCAAGATCCAGAATATCATGAGGGAATACTTCTCAAACCTTTACGCCAACAAATTTGAGAATCTAGAAGAAATGGATGAATTCCTAGACAATATTAACATACCCACACTGAACCAAGAAGAGCTAACCCAACTCAACAGGCCTATTTCAAGCTCTGAAATAGAAATTGAAATTAGACACCTTCCACTTAAAAAGAGCCCAGGGCCAGATGGATTCACAGCTGAATTCTATAAGGTCTTCATAGCAGAGCTCACACCAATACTCCTCAAGCTCTTCAATGAAATTGAAAATGAAGGTTCTTTACCAAACTCATTCTGTGAAGCCAGTATATCCCTCATCCCCAAACCAGACAGAGATTCATCAAAGAAAGAGAACTATAGACCCATTTCTTTGATGAACATCGATGCAAAACTTCTCAACAAAATACTGGCCAACCGTCTACAACAACTCATCAAAAAAATTATACACTATGATCAAACTGGATTCATCACAGGGAGGCAAAGCTGGTTCAACATACACAAATCAATTAATATAATTCAACACATCAACAGGAGCAAGGACAAAAATCACATGATTGTCTCAATAGATGCGGAAAAGGCATTTGACAAGATCCAAAACCCCTTTATGTTAAAAGATGTGGAGAAACTAGGAATCCATGGAACATTTCTCAATGTAATAAAGGCTGTGTATGAGAAACCCACTGCTAGTATTATACTTAATGGTGAAAATCTAAAGCCATTCCCTCTAAAATCAGGAACGAGACAAGGATGCCCACTCTCTCCACTCCTTTCTAACATAGTACTAGAATTCCTAGGCAGTGCAATAAGGCAAGAAGCAAGCATAAGGGTGATCCAAGTAGGGAAAGAGGAAATAAAACTATCCCTCCTTGCGTATAACATGATTCTGTATTTAAAGAATCCTACAGACTCTACTCCCAAGCTCCTAAAGCTGATTCAAAGCTTTGGAAGGGTAGCAGGCCATAAAATCAACCATCACAAATCAACTGCCTTCCTTTACGCCAACAGTGAGAGGAACGAGGCAATAATCAGGAAAGAAACTCCTTTCACAATAGCCTCAAAGAAAATAAAGTACCTAGGAATTAGCTTAACTAAGAATGTAAAGGACCGTTTAGATGAAAACTTTAAAACCTTAAAAAAGGAAATTAAAGCAGAAGTAAGGAAATGGAAAAACCTCCCATACTCCTGGATTGGAGGAATCAACATTGTGAAAATGACAATCTTGCCAAGGGCTATCTACAAATTCAATGCAATACCCATCAACATCCCAATGTCATTCTTTAAAGAAATAGAAGAGGTAATTCAAAATTTCATATGGAATAATAAAAGACCCCGTATAGCAAAAACACTTCTTAGCGGAAAGAACAGAGCTGGAGGAATTTCAATTCCAAACTTTAGACTGTATTACAAAGCTATAATTCTCAAAACAGCTTGGTACTGGCACAAGAACAGGCCTGAAGTCCAATGGAATAGAACTGCGGACCCAGATATTAAACCACAGACCCAGGGCCACCTAATCTTTGACAAGGGAGCCAAAAAATAGAATGGAAGAAAGACAGCCTCTTCAACAAGTTGTGCTGGCAGAACTGGTTAAGCACCAGCAGAAAACTAAAGTTGGATCCTTCTTTGTCACATTGCACTAGAATTAACTCCAAATGGATCAAAGACCTGGAGGTAAAACTGACACACTGAAAAGTTTACAGGAAGGAATAGGAGATACACTAGGCCTCCTTGCCACAGGTCGAAACTTGCTTAATAATGACCAAGAACCACAACAAATCAGAGAAAGGCTGGATAAGTGGGACTGCATTAAACTGCAGAGCTTTTGTATGGCAACGGATATAGCTAGTAAACTAATCAGGAAGCCTACAGAGTGGGAGAAGATCTTCACCAACCAAACAACGGACAAAGGCCTCATATCTAAAATATATCAACAACTCAAAAAATTGAATCACTCCAAAACTAACCTCCAAAGTAACACCCATCCCATTGAAAAATGGGCCAAAGACTTAAAGAGAGTCTTCTCTGAAGAAGAAACAAAAATGGCCTATAGACACATGAAGAAATGCTCCACATCTCTGGTCATAAAAGAAATGCAAATCAAAACAACTCTAAGATTCCATCTCACTCCAGTTAGAATGGCCAGGATCAGGAAAACGAATCACAACAGATGCTGGAGGGGATGTGGCCAGGAGGGATCATTACTAGACTGTTGGTGGGAGTGCAAACTCATTCAACCACTATGGAAAGCAGTGTGGCAGTGCCTCAAAAGGCTAAACATAGACCTCCCCTATGACCCAGCAATTCCACTACTTGGCATTTACCCAATAATCCAGAAACAAGGGCATACTAAACCCACTAGCACAACAATGTTCATTGCAGCGCTATTCACCATAGCAAAGATATGGAACCAACCCAGATGTCCCTCAGTTGATGAGTGGATCAACAAGTTGTGGTATTTGTACACAATGGAATTCTATGCTGCTGTCAGAAAGAAGGACATCGCCCCATTTGTTAGGATATGGAAAGACTTAGAACAAATCATATTAAGTGAAGTAAGCCAGACTCAAAGGAACTTAGGCTCAGTGGTTTCCCTCATTCGTCATAATCAGTAGAAACCTTGGGCTCTACTAGCAGAGATTTGCAATTGAGCAAAAGGCCATATATAAGGCCATATAATGTGAAGCTAATTGAAAGGACCTCCAGGATATTGAAACAAAAGCCATATAATGAATGATTGTTGTCCTTAATGTACTATGTTGTCTCTCATCTCCTTTGCTGTCCATTGGTTATCCCATATTGGTATAGTATCTCACTTTGTTATCTGATAGATTGAATTTATTTGTATTTGGATATTTGAAATTTGATAGGGAAGGGGGGAAAACCAAGAAGGGTGGGGGGTGTGGGGTTGGAGGGAAATGGGTACCAAGACATGTGAAAGGGTATCAATGTATGTGAATTAATGCACCTTCTACCTGGCAAATATCATGTAACCCTTTTACTAATTACAATAAAAAAATTTAAAAGAAAAGAAAGTTGTAATATGCGGGGAGGATGATGGAGTCAAATACATTTCTTCTTAAAAATATACCTCATCTGGTTGCCCTGGATTTTCCTGGCCTTCTTCTTAGAGAAAGGCCTGTTATACTGGATTTGTGGCTTGGCAAAGATCTAGCATGTACATCTTTGAGTAAGACATCCACAACTTCCATGCCTGAGACTCGAGTTTCCTGACCATTGGCAAGAGCACAGCAACATCTTTCTTCCTCCTGAGCCACAGGCCAAGTGAGCTGGCTTGAGCTGGTTGTTAGTTACAGTGACTTGGTTACCAGGGTTCCATATTCTGTTCCATTGTGAGGGAGGCAGGGTCACCTTTCAGGGCCCAATGACCAAAGATCCTTGCTCATAGAAGACCTCACCAAAGACATACTGGAGGCTGAATCTCTAATCCAATCTCACAATATACATGTGGATGTAGTAAAGAGCACACCTTATTTGTCCAATCCCAATGTCTTCCACTAGGCCCAACTACCAGTCTGGTCTCAGGCTCAAGGAGCCTTTCTTAGGTAAGATCCAAACTTAAGGTTCAATATTGCCCTCATCCTTTACAAAACATTTGCTTCACAGTGCCTTCTCTGCCTGCATTTTGCCCCTTGTCGAATTTTTACTTTGTTTTTGCTAGTCTTAGGACTTGACCTCAGAGTGTGAACATTGTTCTTGGGCTTTCTTTAGGCTTTAGCTGTCCCACCGAGCCACAGCACCACTTGCAGCGTTTTCTATGTATGTGGTAATGAGGAATCAAACCTGAGTCTTTTTGCGTGGTAGCCAAGGACTCTACCACTAGGTCAAACACACAGGGCATCTTGCACATAGTTTTGACGTCAATCTACTAGGATATTATTAGGTTTCTGTATCCTAATCAATTTTTTCCTGATGATTAGCTTTGCTGTCATGTGTAACAAATGAAAGAGGGAAAAACACAGAAGAATTAGTGAAATTTAAAAAAAGCATTACACACATAGATAAGTGTTCATTCTTGGTAGGAGAAAGGAAATTTTGATATGATGATGATGACTTTATAATTACTATGTCAGGGTTGAGAGTTTGGCATAGTGGTAGAGTGCTTGCCTAGCATCCATGAAGATCTGGGTTTGATTGCTCAGTATCACATAGATAGAAAATCTAGCTGTGGCACTGTGGCTCAAGTGGCAGAGGACTAGACTTGAGAAAACCCGAGGACAGTGCTCAGGCCCTGAATTCAAGCCCCAAGACTGGCAGAAAGATAAAAGAAAATAAAAATGCTTTTTACCAGCTAATTCACTCACAGCATTGGCTTCTGAAATCTTCGCTTCTGCATCTTGTGAAATACCCTTTCCCTCAACGTAGACAAGAAAAACAGATCCATCCCATGGTCCAATGTGCGGCCACTGGTTGGGCTAAGACCTAGTCGTGCAGCAACACATAAGTTTTATTCTAATACTTTCCAAACTTTGTACTCAACTATGCTACCTACTTACCAACTTAGGTCAGTTATCCTTATGCTATACCTTTTCTTCATGACTACAATATTCTTACACTCCTATGTTAATCCTCTTGTACCTCCACTGAACTCTCTCATTCTTTTTTTCTATCTCTGGACCTCTGCTCGTCTTTCAACCCTTATACTGCACGGATCTACACTTGATGGCTGTTGACCAATACTGTATATGTAGGTGGTTAATTATTCTCTAGGCTCAGAGGGACTTAAAGACAATAGAGATTGGATTGAGAGGCTTATTGTTTTGGGTATAAATCGCTTATCAGTGGTTGTATTAGACTGGTCTGTAAGTGCACAAAAAGAAAGAGTGATAATACCAATCAAAACTTGTGAACATCTAGTGTCTGCCAGCTACAGAGGTCTAGGTTGGTTATATCGGAAAAACTATAATCGTATTTAGTAGTAATCTTGCTCCCATTTTCAAATGGGCAGAACAAGAAACTCAAGAAAAATGTCAAATCAAGAAACAACATCCCCCACCCAATGTAAACAGACAGTGGAACAGTCACTGGCACACCTAGAGGAGAGTCTTCCAAGTGCTGCACAAATGCAATTGATAAACATCATTAATGGAAAATGTGAAAATATAAAGAAAGAGATAATGGAGGAAGCCATAGCTGAACAAGAGGAAAGCATAAACAAAGTGATAAGTGAAAAATAACAAGCCATAAAGGAGGCCATAACAAAGGTTTTTCAAAGAAAGATGGATGAATTCATAGAATCCACAAGTAAAAACGTGACCAAACTCCAGCAAATGTCCAAAGAAAATAAAGCTACTGAGCTAACCACTCAAAAGGAAACCAAGGAGATAAAGAAATCCATACATGATCTAAAACAAGAGATGCAAGGCATCAAAAGTGAGCAATTAGAAGCAAGGGAGATGAAAAATAAACTAGATAGCTTTGATAGCAGGTTAGACAATGCAGAGGAGAGAATTTCCGGGGCTGAGGATAATTTAGTTATTATAGAGAAAGAACAGAAAATGAGTCAATCCAAATCTAGGAAATATGAGAGAGCGCTTCAGGAGGTCCAAGATACAATTAGGAAGCCTATTTTAAGGCTAGTTGGTATTGAGGAGGGCGTGGAGAAAGAGGTCAATGGTATTGGAAATATACTTCAGGGAATCATCCCAGAGAATTTCCCAAATATCCAGAAGGGCAGGCCCATCCAGATACGAGAAGCTTTTAGAACCCCAAACAGACCTGACCAGAAAAGAACATCCCACCGCCACATTGTGATCCGAACTGGATCAATAGAAACGAAAGGAAAGATCCTAAAGGCAGCCAGGGAAAAGGGATCAGTAACCTATAAAGGCACACCAATCAGAAAAACCCCAGATTTCTCAGCAGAGACCATGCAAGCACGAAGTGACTGGAAGCATATATGTCATGCCCTTAAATCAAATAACTGCCAACCAAGAATACTGTAGCCAGCTAAGCTCTCATTCATAACTGAGGGAACAATAAAAACATTCCATTCCAGGGAAAAGCTGCAACAATATGTCGAAACAAAACCAACACTACAGAGAATTCTAAAAGATGCTCTATACATAGAAAACCAAAATAAATGCAATATAGGGAAAGAAATGGCACCTAAACAGCACACCACCTAAGGACCACAAGAACTGTCAAGACACAGGCCCTACTAACAGCTTTTAAAAATGATAGGAACTAATAAATATCTCTCAATCCTAACTCTCAATATCAATGGACTTAACTCTCCAATTAAACGGCATAGGCTGTCTAGGTGGATCAAAAAGCAAGAGCCATCGTTCTGCTGTCTTCAAGAGACACATCTTACCCAAAAACAATCATCTTTTGAAAGTGAGAGGTTGGAATAAACTCTATCAAGCTAACTGCCCCCATAAACAGGCTGGAGTTGCCATCCTCATATCAGATACAATAGACTTCAAACTAAAATTAGTAAGAAAAGACAAAGAAGGTTACTACATACGACTAAAGGGATCTTTCCTCCAGGAAGACATAACGATCCTAAATATTTACACACCCAATCCCGGAGCTCCAAACTTCATCAAGCAAACTTTACTTACACTGAAACCATACATAGATCGAAAAACAGTGATTGTTGGTGAGTTTAACACACCACTGTCACCTATGGACAGATCAACAAGGCAAAAACTCACCAGAGAAACCTTAGAACTGAACAACTATATAGACCAACTAGATCTAACAGACATCTGCAGAATATTCCACCCAGTAACAACACCATATACGTTTTTCTCAGCAGCACATGGAACATTTTCCAAAATAGACCACATCTTAGGCCATAAAACAAACCTGGACAGATTCAGAAACACTGAAATTATTCCATGCACACTCTCAGACCATAAAGGCATCAAATTGGAACTGAACACACATCTCCACCAACGAAAACCCTGTAACTCATGGAGACTGAAAGACACATTGTTGAATCAAAAACAATGGGTAATCGAAGAGATCAGAACAGATATCCAACTGTTTATGAAATTTAACAATAAGGAGCACACAAATATCAACTCCTTAGGGACACAACAAAGGCAGTACTCAGAGGAAAATCTATAGTGCTGAGTGCCTACAACAGCAAGTTGGAAAAATGGCAAACCAACTAGTTAATGTCTCACTTTAACCTCCTGGATAAAGAGCAACAAACTAACGCTAAACCCATTCTGAGAAAGCAAATTATTAAAATCAAAGCAGAATTAAATGATTTCGAATAAAAAATACCTATAGAAAGAATCAACAAAACAAGGATCTGGTTCTTTGAAAGAATTAACAAAATTGACAAGCCCTTAGCAAATCTTACCAAAAAAAGAAGAAAGCATATGGAAATATACAAAATCGCAGATGAAAATGGTAATATCACGACAGAAATTACCAAGATCCAGAATATCATGAGGGAATACTTCTCAAACCTTTACGCCAACAAATTTGAGAATCTAGAAGAAATGGATGAATTCCTAGACAATATTAACATACCCACACTGAACCAAGAAGAGCTAACCCAACTCAACATGCCTATTTCAAGCTCTGAAATAGAAATTGAAATTAGACACCTTCCACTTAAAAAGAGCCCAGGGCCAGATGGATTCACAGCTGAATTCTATAAGGTCTTCATAGCAGAGCTCACACCAATACTCCTCAAGCTCTTCAATGAAATTGAAAATGAAGGTTCTTTACCAAACTCATTCTGTGAAGCCAGTATATCCCTCATCCCCAAACCAGACAGAGATTCATCAAAGAAAGAGAACTATAGACCCATTTCTTTGATGAACATCGATGCAAAACTTCTCAACAAAATACTGGCCAACCGTCTACAACAACTCATCAAAAAAATTATACACTATGATCAAACTGGATTCATCACAGGGAGGCAAAGCTGGTTCAACATACACAAATCAATTAATATAATTCAACACATCAACAGGAGCAAGGACAAAAATCACATGATTGTCTCAATAGATGCGGAAAAGGCATTTGACAAGATCCAAAACCCCTTTATGTTAAAAGATGTGGAGAAACTAGGAATCCATGGAACATTTCTCAATGTAATAAAGGCTGTGTATGAGAAACCCACTGCTAGTATTATACTTAATGGTGAAAATCTAAAGCCATTCCCTCTAAAATCAGGAACGAGACAAGGATGCCCACTCTCTCCACTCCTTTCTAACATAGTACTAGAATTCCTAGGCAGTGCAATAAGGCAAGAAGCAAGCATAAGGGTGATCCAAGTAGGGAAAGAGGAAATAAAACTATCCCTCCTTGCGTATAACATGATTCTGTATTTAAAGAATCCTACAGACTCTACTCCCAAGCTCCTAAAGCTGATTCAAAGCTTTGGAAGGGTAGCAGGCCATAAAATCAACCATCACAAATCAACTGCCTTCCTTTACGCCAACAGTGAGAGGAACGAGGCAATAATCAGGAAAGAAACTCCTTTCACAATAGCCTCAAAGAAAATAAAGTACCTAGGAATTAGCTTAACTAAGAATGTAAAGGACCGTTTAGATGAAAACTTTAAAACCTTAAAAAAGGAAATTAAAGCAGAAGTAAGGAAATGGAAAAACCTCCCATGCTCCTGGATTGGAGGAATCAACATTGTGAAAATGACAATCTTGCCAAGGGCTATCTACAAATTCAATGCAATACCCATCAACATCCCAATGTCATTCTTTAAAGAAATAGAAGAGGTAATTCAAAATTTCATATGGAATAATAAAAGACCCCGTATAGCAAAAACACTTCTTAGCGGAAAGAACAGAGCTGGAGGAATTTCAATTCCAAACTTTAGACTGTATTACAAAGCTATAATTCTCAAAACAGCTTGGTACTGGCACAAGAACAGGCCTGAAGTCCAATGGAATAGAACTGCGGACCCAGATATTAAACCACAGACCCATGGCCACCTAATCTTTGACAAGGGAGCCAAAAAATAGAATGGAAGAAAGACAGCCTCTTCAACAAGTTGTGCTGGCAGAACTGGTTAAGCACCAGCAGAAAACTAAAGTTGGATCCTTCTTTGTCACATTGCACTAGAATTAACTCCAAATGGATCAAAGACCTGGAGGTAAAACTGACACACTGAAAAGTTTACAGGAAGGAATAGGAGATACACTAGGCCTCCTTGCCACAGGTCGAAACTTGCTTAATAATGACCAAGAACCACAACAAATCAGAGAAAGGCTGGATAAGTGGGACTGCATTAAACTGCAGAGCTTTTGTATGGCAACGGATATAGCTAGTAAACTAATCAGGAAGCCTACAGAGTGGGAGAAGATCTTCACCAACCAAACAACGGACAAAGGCCTCATATCTAAAATATATCAACAACTCAAAAAATTGAATCACTCCAAAACTAACCTCCAAAGTAACACCCATCCCATTGAAAAATGGGCCAAAGACTTAAAGAGAGTCTTCTCTGAAGAAGAAACAAAAATGGCCTATAGACACATGAAGAAATGCTCCACATCTCTGGTCATAAAAGAAATGCAAATCAAAACAACTCTAAGATTCCATCTCACTCCAGTTAGAATGGCCAGGATCAGGAAAACGAATCACAACAGATGCTGGAGGGGATGTGGCCAGGAGGGATCATTACTAGACTGTTGGTGGGAGTGCAAACTCATTCAACCACTATGGAAAGCAGTGTGGCAGTGCCTCAAAAGGCTAAACATAGACCTCCCCTATGACCCAGCAATTCCACTACTTGGCATTTACCCAATAATCCAGAAACAAGGGCATACTAAACCCACTAGCACAACAATGTTCATTGCAGCGCTATTCACCATAGCAAAGATATGGAACCAACCCAGATGTCCCTCAGTTGATGAGTGGATCAACAAGTTGTGGTATTTGTACACAATGGAATTCTATGCTGCTGTCAGAAAGAAGGACATCGCCCCATTTGTTAGGATATGGAAAGACTTAGAACAAATCATATTAAGTGAAGTAAGCCAGACTCAAAGGAACTTAGGCTCAGTGGTTTCCCTCATTCGTCATAATCAGTAGAAACCTTGGCCTCTACTAGCAGAGATTTGCAATTGAGCAAAAGGCCATATATAAGGCCATATAATGTGAAGCTAATTGAAAGGACCTCCAGGATATTGAAACAAAAGCCATATAATGAATGATTGTTGTCCTTAATGTACTATGTTGCCTCTCATCTCCTTTGCTGTCCATTGGTTATCCCATATTGGTATAGTATCTCACTTTGTTATCTGATAGATTGAATTTATTTGTATTTGGATATTTGAAATTTGATAGGGAAGGGGGGAAAACCAAGAAGGGTGGGGGGTGTGGGGTTGGAGGGAAATGGGTACCAAGACATGTGAAAGGGTATCAATGTATGTGAATTAATGCACCTTCTGCCTGGCAAATATCATGTAACCCTTTTACTAATTACAATAAAAAAATTTAAAAGAAAAGAAAGTTGTAATATGTGGGGAGGATGATGGAGTCAAATACATTTCTTCTTAAAAATATACCTCATCTGGTTGCCCTGGATTTTCCTGGCCTTCTTCTTAGAGAAAGGCCTGTTATACTGGATTTGTGGCTTGGCAAAGATCTAGCATGTACATCTTTGAGTAAGACATCCACAACTTCCATGCCTGAGACTCGAGTTTCCTGACCATTGGCAAGAGCACAGCAACATCTTTCTTCCTCCTGAGCCACAGGCCAAGTGAGCTGGCTTGAGCTGGTTGTTAGTTACAGTGACTTGGTTACCAGGGTTCCATATTCTGTTCCATTGTGAGGGAGGCAGGGTCACCTTTCAGGGCCCAATGACCAAAGATCCTTGCTCATAGAAGACCTCACCAAAGACATACTGGAGGCTGAATCTCTAATCCAATCTCACAATATACATGTGGATGTAGTAAAGAGCACACCTTATTTGTCCAATCCCAATGTCTTCCATTAGGCCCAACTACCAGTCTGGTCTCAGGCTCAAGGAGCCTTTCTTAGGTAAGATCCAAACTTAAGGTTCAATATTGCCCTCATCCTTTACAAAACATTTGCTTCACAGTGCCTTCTCTGCCTGCATTTTGCCCCTTGTCGAATTTTTACTTTGTTTTTGCTAGTCTTAGGACTTGACCTCAGAGTGTGAACATTGTTCTTGGGCTTTCTTTAGGCTTTAGCTGTCCCACCGAGCCACAGCACCACTTGCAGCGTTTTCTATGTATGTGGTAATGAGGAATCAAACCTGAGTCTTTTTGCGTGGTAGCCAAGGACTCTACCACTAGGTCAAACACACAGGGCATCTTGCACATAGTTTTGACGTCAATCTACTAGGATATTATTAGGTTTCTGTATCCTAATCAATTTTTTCCTGATGATTAGCTTTGCTGTCATGTGTAACAAATGAAAGAGGGAAAAACACAGAAGAATTAGTGAAATTTAAAAAAAGCATTACACACATAGATAAGTGTTCATTCTTGGTAGGAGAAAGGAAATTTTGATATGATGATGATGACTTTATAATTACTATGTCAGGGTTGAGAGTTTGGCATAGTGGTAGAGTGCTTGCCTAGCATCCATGAAGATCTGGGTTTGATTGCTCAGTATCACATAGATAGAAAATCTAGCTGTGGCACTGTGGCTCAAGTGGCAGAGGACTAGACTTGAGAAAACCCGAGGACAGTGCTCAGGCCCTGAATTCAAGCCCCAAGACTGGCAGAAAGATAAAAGAAAATAAAAATGCTTTTTACCAGCTAATTCACTCACAGCATTGGCTTCTGAAATCTTCGCTTCTGCATCTTGTGAAATACCCTTTCCCTCAACGTGGACAAGAAAAACAGATCCATCCCATGGTCCAATGTGCGGCCACTGGTTGGGCTAAGACCTAGTCGTGCAGCAACACATAAGTTTTATTCTAATACTTTCCAAACTTTGTACTCAACTATGCTACCTACTTACCAACTTAGGTCAGTTATCCTTATGCTATACCTTTTCTTCATGACTACAATATTCTTACACTCCTATGTTAATCCTCTTGTACCTCCACTGAACTCTCTCATTCTTTTTTTCTATCTCTGGACCTCTGCTCGTCTTTCAACCCTTATACTGCACGGATCTACACTTGATGGCTGTTGACCAATACTGTATATGTAGGTGGTTAATTATTCTCTAGGCTCAGAGGGACTTAAAGACAATAGAGATTGGATTGAGAGGCTTATTGTTTTGGGTATAAATCGCTTATCAGTGGTTGTATTAGACTGGTCTGTAAGTGCACAAAAAGAAAGAGTGATAATACCAATCAAAACTTGTGAACATCTAGTGTCTGCCAGCTACAGAGGTCTAGGTTGGTTATATCGGAAAAACTATAATCGTATTTAGTAGTAATCTTGCTCCCATTTTCAAATGGGCAGAACAAGAAACTCAAGAAAAATGTCAAATCAAGAAACAACATCCCCCACCCAATGTAAACAGACAGTGGAACAGTCACTGGCACACCTAGAGGAGAGTCTTCCAAGTGCTGCACAAATGCAATTGATAAACATCATTAATGGAAAATGTGAAAATATAAAGAAAGAGATAATGGAGGAAGCCATAGCTGAACAAGAGGAAAGCATAAACAAAGTGATAAGTGAAAAATAACAAGCCATAAAGGAGGCCATAACAAAGGTTTTTCAAAGAAAGATGGATGAATTCATAGAATCCACAAGTAAAAACGTGACCAAACTCCAGCAAATGTCCAAAGAAAATAAAGCTACTGAGCTAACCACTCAAAAGGAAACCAAGGAGATAAAGAAATCCATACATGATCTAAAACAAGAGATGCAAGGCATCAAAAGTGAGCAATTAGAAGCAAGGGAGATGAAAAATAAACTAGATAGCTTTGATAGCAGGTTAGACAATGCAGAGGAGAGAATTTCCGGGGCTGAAGATAATTTAGGTATTATAGAGAAAGAACAGAAAATGAGTCAATCCAAATCTAGGAAATATGAGAGAGCGCTTCAGGAGGTCCAAGATACAATTAGGAAGCCTATTTTAAGGCTAGTTGGTATTGAGGAGGGCGTGGAGAAAGAGGTCAATGGTATTGGAAATATACTTCAGGGAATCATCCCAGAGAATTTCCCAAATATCCAGAAGGGCAGGCCCATCCAGATACGAGAAGCTTTTAGAACCCCAAACAGACCTGACCAGAAAAGAACATCCCACCGCCACATTGTGATCCGAACTGGATCAATAGAAACGAAAGGAAAGATCCTAAAGGCAGCCAGGGAAAAGGGATCAGTAACCTATAAAGGCACACCAATCAGAAAAACCCCAGATTTCTCAGCAGAGACCATGCAAGCACGAAGTGACTGGAAGCATATATGTCATGCCCTTAAATCAAATAACTGCCAACCAAGAATACTGTAGCCAGCTAAGCTCTCATTCATAACTGAGGGAACAATAAAAACATTCCATTCCAGGGAAAAGCTGCAACAATATGTCGAAACAAAACCAACACTACAGAGAATTCTAAAAGATGCTCTATACATAGAAAACCAAAATAAATGCAATATAGGGAAAGAAATGGCACCTAAACAGCACACCACCTAAGGACCACAAGAACTGTCAAGACACAGGCCCTACTAACAGCTTTTAAAAATGATAGGAACTAATAAATATCTCTCAATCCTAACTCTCAATATCAATGGACTTAACTCTCCAATTAAACGGCATAGGCTGTCTAGGTGGATCAAAAAGCAAGAGCCATCGTTCTGCTGTCTTCAAGAGACACATCTTACCCAAAAACAATCATCTTTTGAAAGTGAGAGGTTGGAATAAACTCTATCAAGCTAACTGCCCCCATAAACAGGCTGGAGTTGCCCACTCCCTCATATCAGATACAATAGACTTCAAACTAAAATTAGTAAGAAAAGACAAAGAAGGTTACTACATACGACTAAAGGGATCTTTCCTCCAGGAAGACATAACGATCCTAAATATTTACACACCCAATCCCGGAGCTCCAAACTTCATCAAGCAAACTTTACTTACACTGAAACCATACATAGATCGAAAACAGTGATTGTTGGTGAGTTTAACACACCACTGTCACCTATGGACAGATCAACAAGGCAAAAAACTCACCAGAGAAACCTTTAGAACTGAACAACTATATAGACCAACTAGATCTAACAGACATCTGCAGAATATTCCACCCAGTAACAACACCATATACGTTTTTCTCAGCAGCACATGGAACATTTTCCAAAATAGACCACATCTTAGGCCATAAAACAAACCTGGGACAGATTCAGAAACAACTGAAATTATTCCATGCACACTCTCAGACCATAAAGGCATCAAATTGGAACTGAACACACATCTCCACCAACGAGAAAACCCTGTAACTCATGGAGACTGAAAGACACATTGTTGAATCAAAAACAATGGGTAATCGAAGAGATCAGAACAGATATCCAACTGTTTATGAAATTTAACAATAAGGAGCACACAAATATCAACTCCTTAGGGACACAACAAAGGCAGTACTCAGAGGAAAATCTATAGTGACTGAGTGCCTACAACAGCAAGTTGGAAAAATGGCAAACCAACTAGTTAATGTCTCACTTTACCTCCTGGATAAAGGAGCAACAAACTAACGCTAAACCATTCTGAGAAAGCAAATTATTAAAATCAAAGCAGAATTAAATGATTTCGAATAAAAATACCTATAGAAAGAATCAACAAAAAAAGGATCTGGGTCTTTGAAAGAATTAACAAAATTGACAAGCCGCTTAGCAAATCTTACCAAAAAAGAAGAAAGCATATGGAAATATACAAAATCGCAGATGAAAATGGTAATATCCGACAGAAATTACCAAGATCCAGAATATCATGAGGGAATACTTCTCAAACCTTTACGCCAACAAATTTTGAGAATCTAGAAGAAATGGATGAATTTCCTAGACAATATTAACATACCCACACTGAACCAAGAAGAGCTAACCCAACTCAAACATGCCTATTTCAAGCTCTGAAATAGAAATTGAAGATTAGACACCTTCCACTTAAAAAGAGCCCAGGGCCAGATGGATTCACAGCTGAATTCTATAAGGTCTTCATAGCAGAGCTCAACACAATACTCCTCAAGCTCTTCAATGAAATTGAAAATGAAGGTTTCTTTACCTAAAACCTCATTCTGTGAAGCCAGTATATCCCTCATCCCCAAACCAGACAGAGATTCATCAAAGAAGAGAACTATAGACCGCATTTCTTTGATGAACATCGATGCAAAACTTCTCAACAAAATACTGGCCAACACGTCTACAACAACTCATCAAAAAAATTATACACTATGATCAAACTGGATTCATCACAGGGAGGCAAAGCTGGTTCAACATACACAAATCAATTAATATAATTCAACACATCAACAGGAGCAAGGACCAAAAATCACATGATTGTCTCAATAGATGCGGAAAAGGCATTTGACAAGATCCAAACCCCTTTATGTTAAAAGATGTGGAGAAACTAGGAATCCATGAACATTTCTCAATGTAATAAAGGCTGTGTATGAGAAACCCACTGCTAGTATTATACTTAATGGTGAAAATCTAAGCCATTCCCTCTAAAATCAGGAACGAGACAAGGATGCCCACTCTCTCCACTCCTTTCTAACATAGTACTAGAATTCCTAGGCAGTGCAATAAGGCAAGAAGCAAGCATAAGGGTGATCCAAGTAGGGAAAGAGGAATAAAACTATCCCTCTTGCGTATAACATGATTCTGTATTTAAAGAATCCTACAGACTCTACTCCCAAGCTCCTAAAGCTGATTCAAGCTTTGGAAGGGTAGCAGGCCATAAAATCAACCATCACAAATCAACTGCCTTCCTTTACGCCAACAGTGAGAGGAACGAGGCAATAATCAGGAAAGAAAACTCCTTTCACAATAGCCTCAAAGAAATAAAGTACCTAGGAATTAGCTTAACTAAGAATGTAAAGGACCGTTTAGATGAAAACTTAAAACCTTAAAAAAGGAAATTAAAGCAGAAGTAAGGAAATGGAAAAACCTCCCATGCTCCTGGATGTGAGGAATCAACATTGTGAAAATGACAATCTTGCCAAGGGCTATCTACAAATTTCAATGCAATACCCATCAACATCCCAATGTCATTCTTTAAAGAAATAGAAGAGGTAATTCAAAATTTCATATGGAATAATAAAAGACCCGTATAGCAAAAAACACTTCTTAGCGGAAAGAACAGAGCTGGAGGAATTTCAATTCCAAACTTTAGACTGTATTACAAAGCTATAATTCTCAACAGCTTGGTACTGGCACA